>NW_026843399.1:0-7500 GCF_019175385.1 Lycium barbarum
GTTCAAGTTCGAGCACTATTCATTCAGCGCGATTGAAACCTTTTGGTCCCATTTGGGTAAAAGAACGCTCGTACCTCCATAACTTGTGCTGTTGAGTCCGAAACTCTTCGAAACTTTTGTAAATGACTCTATGGAACCAAAAATCTGCGATTTGTGTCCGCCGCCTCAATTTGACCCGAGGTGGGCCCGCGAGCCCGAGGCTCCCTATTCGGTTTGTTTGGTTCGTTTGTGTCCGCTATGACCAGTGATTGTTTGTTCATGACTCAATGGTGCGTTTGAAACTTCCTATGCCGTTAGTGGACGTTTTGTACTTTGAATAATGTGAGATTTTCGGAAAATGACCTATAAACAGTTTTTCTCTAAAGATTTGGCAGTTTGGAACTTCGTAACTTTTATACACGAATTTTGTTCAATCTGATTCCTACTCCGAGCCTTCTGGCGTCGATATATACCTATATGTAAACTATATGTTGAGTCCGACAAATTATTTTTGATATGCATATGGTTTCTGCACTACTCTGTTCGTGCTGTCTGCTATGACTTCGTTCGTCGGTACCCGGGCCGACTTTGTGATCGTGCGCGCTATAATATATTCGGGAGTTATGATGTGTTACGGTTTCCGAGGCCTCGCCATAGGGCCGGTTACCGTTTATGGAGTTATGATGTGATATGGCATTTGATATGTTCTGATGATATGATGTGTGTGTGATATGATGTGTCTGGAGACTGTACGGAGATTTGAAAACTTCTGGAGTTATGATGTGTTGTGGCACCAGCGTCGGGGGGTGACCACGTTCCTAAACCCTATACATGATTTGATTTGCATTTGTACGTTCGCCTCCCGCACAGGTTTGCTTTGTTTGCGATGTTGGTGTGTTTGTTCTTTCTGACTCCAGCTGTGTTTGTGATTTCTGTACCTTCTGCTTTACATACTCAGTACTTCTCCCGTACTGACCCCCGTTTCTTCGGGGGCTGTGTTTCATGCCCGCAGGTACAGAAGCTCGTTTGGGTGGTCCTCCAGTTTAGGCTACTCATTCTGCTGTGTTGGAGAGCTCCCCTTGATCCGGAGCCTACTTTGGTACATTCTTTTGTTGTGTCTGTATTCTGTATATTTGGATGTGTGGGTACGGCGGGGCCCTGTCCCGTCCTATGTTCATATGTTCTGTTTTGTCTAGAGGCCTGTAGTCAGATTTGTGGGTCGTGGGTCCGGTGTGTTTGCATGTGAGTCTGTTTTACGATCTTAAGTGGCCCGTACGCTACTATGGCCAAGTCGGCCTCTGAGTTTGTATGTATGTGTATGCATTTGGGGGCGATGTGCATTCCGCCACCCTTCTGATGTGTGTGTGTGAAATTTGGCGATGTATTCCGCCTCCTTTCTGATTTGTGATTTGTCTGATCTGTACGGGCGACTGCTTAGGATAAGTGTTCGGTAGTTGTCTGATTGCGATGTTGAGTTCGAATAACGTACGTTGAGTTTGGTCGAGTCTGATTACGATGATCTGGGTGTGAGTTCGTTTGGGGTGTCCCGAAGGGCACCAGTCGCGGCCCACGGGGCTGGGTCGTGACAAAAGTGGTATCAGAGCGGTTTGTCCTCGGAATGTCTACAGGCCGTGTCTAGTAGAGTCTTGTTTATCGATGTGTTGTGCACCACATCTATAAACAGGGAGCTACAGGACATCTAGGATGTTGTGTTGCCCTTTCTTTGGAATCTTAGATCGTGCGATAGAGCTGTGTTATAGGGTCATTCTGATCTGACCCGTTGTTGTGTTTGCAGTGATGCCTCCGAAGAAGGCAACGGCGGCCCAGAAGGGCAAGGCGAAGGTGGGAGAGACCAGTCAGGCACAACGGGCTACTCGGGCTCGTGTTTATGATTTGCCTGAGGTTACACCTCATTCTGAGGGGTCTGCTACACCCCCATTAGTACAGCCTGGACGGGACCTTCAGCAGCTCCAGAGGTCCGTGTACCCGCTCCTGAGACTCCAGCTTCTCAGCCAGGGGCGGAGGATAGGACCCTGAGGGAGGCTGTACAGTTGTTGACCACGATTGTAGCCGGACAGGCTCGCAGGCGCGGGCGGAGGGACGATGATGATGAGGACAGGCGGGACAGCCTGAGAGTTCGGGAGTTCTTGTTATGCGGCCCTCCAGAGTTTTTCGGGTCTAAGCCCGACGAGGACCCCCATGACTTCATTCGGGGGATGCGGCGTGCATTAGACTTGGTCAGGGCGTCAGAGACCGAGTCGGTTGAGCTAGCTTCGCATAGACTTCGGGATGTTGCCGCGCATTGGTATGAGACTTGGGAGCTATCCCGGGGTGAGGGTGCTCCTCCAGCTATGTGGGATCAGTTTGTGACTGCTTTCACCCGCCACTTTCTGCCCCCAGAGTTACGACGGGAGCGAGCTGATCGGTTTTTGCATCTGCAGCAGAGGGTCGGAGCGTCCGTGAATATAATTTGGAGTTTGATTCCCTGGCCCGGTATGCCCCTGCCGTGGTGGCAGATATGACAGATCGGATGCATAGATATGTTATGGGGCTGGATCGTTACTTGATTGACGGGTGTATGGCGGTGTCATTGCAGACAGATATGGACATTGCCCGTCTACAGGCCTACGCCCAGGGGATGGAGAACCGGCACCGAGCAGATCGGCCCAGCCGAGAGTATGATGGGAGACGGCCCAAGAGGGCCAGATCAGCGGGGTATTCTGGAGATTCTCGGAGCGGGCAGCCTCAGTATCAGTCCAGCGGGTACTTTCCTCCGTCAGGCCGGGACACACAGTCTGTTGGTAAGAGGTTTGATGGAGCAGGACCGTCCAGGGCAGACCAGAGTTCCAGAGCCCCAGGTCCTCAGTCGAGCAGGGGTCCCAGTCAGTCTAGGCCCCCATACCCCAGTGTTCGTATTGCGGAAGATCGCACCCAGGGAGTGCTTCAGGGCCACGGGGGCCTGTTTTGCTTGCGGCCGCCAGGGCCATATCATGCGGGATTGTCCGTGGGCAGGCGGTTCCGGCAGCGCAGCACCGCCGATGAGATCCGTTGCTGGTTCGTCATCTACCCCTTCGGCCACGCGCTCTACGGGGCGAGGTATGCCAGCACCAGCGGGCCGCGGTAGAGGCCGTGGTGGGGCTTCAGATTCTAGCGGTCCCTCGAACCGCATCTACGCTTTGACTGGTCGTCGGGACCCAGAGGCACCCCCAGACACAGACCCAGGTATATTACTAACCTTTTTGAATGAATATGTGCAATGGTAGGTTTGTACCTCAGTATTATGCGATATCTTTTTGTGTGTGTCAGTAAAGGTAGGTAAGAATCCGAATTAATGAAAATATCCGAGGCAGTTATCTGTACATGTGGGAGGAAAATATATGGGATTGGAACTAGAACGATAGACCACAGCCAGAAAAGCAACGACCTCTTTGGGTCAGAGTGGGACCCGCTACGAAAAATTTCCGAAAAATTTGCTAAGACCCCGTTTGGCCTAAAATTACGTGCAAAGGTCGTGCGAGGCAATTGGCGAAATTATATCAGCCCTAACGCGTCAAAATGTGTAAAAGTTTCGGGGTTAAGCGTGCTCAAGCCAGAGCAATTCTGGGATGGGTGACCCCCTGGGAAGTAATGCAAAGTTTTTCATAAGTGTAAGTATGATTAACGTAAATGGGAATTTGGGGTAACCAAAGGTGAATAGAATGTGTGGAGAATAATTAGTGCCCTTTCGAGAGTCGCGCGGAACGAGGCGGACTAAATGGGCGAAAAGGAAAGGATACAACACCTCTTGGGAAATTGAACGAATTTGAATAACAGCCAGAGATGTTCGCCGGTAAGGTATGAGTAAACGTGTGTAGGTGTATATGTATGTGTATGTGTGTGTATGATTCTCATTTGGTGCCTAGGAGGGCTAAGAGCTGAGCCCGGCGACTAATGTTGTGATAAATAAAAGATAAGCAGTGTGAGTAATTGGAAATTTGAAGGAATCGATACGTAAGACGCCAGGTAAATTGTGTGACGGCTTGGTGAGTGAGTTTGCAAATCAAGGGGAATTCTCATGAATTATTGGAGCCTTAATATGAATGATTTGATTCTAAATTGACATTCTATCCATAGTGCTTCTGCACTTCCGATGCCGATGAGGCTCTACCTTGTACGCCTCTATATTTTTAAGTTCGACTACGTTCCTGTTCGATGAACCTTTTGTGCGTTTGATTCTGAATCCGTTTCTGTCTGGCACACCTCCGTGGGTCTGACTCTGGACATAAATCCGTCTGATATGCTTCGGTGCGTTTGATTTTGACCGCGTGTGTGTTCGATACACTTCGGTTTGACTGGTCACGACTTTGTATGAAACAATCCTGTATACTTGATTCTGATTTCGGATCTGTCCGATATGAGTCCGTACGTCTGACTTTGATTGTGAATCTGTTTGGTATACCTTCGTGTGTTTGATTCTGCTTACGAATTCGTCTGATACGCCTTTGTATGTCTGACCCTGATCTCAGATTGGGTTGACCCACTTTTGTACCTCTGACTTCGACTACGAATCCATCCGCCATAGTTGAGTATGTCTGCCTCCGATTACGAATCCGTTCGGTTTTAGTTCTGAATCTGTTGGGCATGAAGTGTCTGATATGAAGTAAAGTGAGATTACGACGATGTGGTAAGGAAACTCAGGAGTGTGAAAAGAAGATGATATTGACGATGATGTCTGGAAAGTGTCCGTCCCTTACAAGAATATAGTGCAGAGTTCGGTGGTTACGTAGAGTATGAGAAAATGTATTATGAAGGTATTTGAGTCAGTGATGTGAAAAATCTACCCTAGTATTGGTAAAGAAGACATGTCGGAGAAATCAATAAAGGACAACCATCAAGAGAACCCTCCCGGAGTAGTACGACACCCATGAGTTCGATTCAACATTCGAGGACGAATGTTCTTAAGGGGGGAGAATGTTATATCCCGTATTTTCGCATAACGGGAAATCAAGAAATAAATAAGACTTGTGTGTGTTGAGGAGATATTTTGATTCAAGTTGCTATGCTCATGTTGATTATGAAATCATTGATGTCGAGACCTCGGGGAAGGCCGAGGGTAAATTTGGAATTTTGGAAATTAGTTCGGGAATTACAAAACGGGACTTTTAATGAATTGGGCCAAGATTGGACAACAAGAATTGAGGCCCAAGTCTTTGGGGGTGGCCGGCCTTTAGGGTGGCCCAAACCCATGTTTTAAATGTCATGTGCTATGCACATGACTCTCTTTAATGGATATATATCAAAGTAGCCTTTGAATTATCTAGAAAGCCAAAGCAAACAAAAAAAAATATGAAGAACACTCCATAAGGAGCTCTCGGCCGAAGGGTATAGAGAGAAAGGAAAAAATTTTGCTAGCCTTTGTTTCAATCCAAAAATCTTGATTTTCGCATAGTTGTGAAGTACTCAAGACCCTCTTCAACGGGGTACAATTAGTTTGGCGTAAGGTGCGCGTTTGCGGCAAATCGGAATTTCAAGAAAGAGGTAAGAAATCTATGTTTTTATGTTATGAAATGGATATATATGTGTTAGTGATTGGATTAGTGTGAAGATTGTGGGATGAGGTTGTGTTTGTGCATGGTGTGTGTGTATATAGAAGGGTGTGTTTGGCCGTGAGTCCCATGTAGTGCAAGGCATAAGAATTTTATTTTGTTTAGTTTGAATAATGCGTTGTTGTGATCTTTATGTCGTAAAGGATTGATTAAAGAATTGAGTTGGCGCTAGAAAATGATTTCGGATATTATCGGAAAGTGTATACCTTCGGTATCATGGTGTATATCATTGTATATTTATGATACTAAGGACTTTAAATATGAGTTATAATTGATGTTGATGGATTTGGAATGAAACGACGCAAATTAGAATATTCGTCGTAACTTTTGGTGTTTGAATGAAATAGGGAAAGTAATGGATTTTGAGAAACTTTGTATATGGTTTGGAACTTGTTTGTTATGTAATGGAAGAATCTTGAATGAATGAATACAATAATGTGGATATGAGTTGAAATTTCGAAGTTTGGAAATAGGATTACCAACTTATGAAATAAGGTGCAATTGTGAAGTCAATGTGTTTGATTGTGATTCGTATTGTGTAATGATGTTTGGGTTGTTGTTGTTGTTGTATTTTGAGCCGAGCCAAGTCTCGGGGATGTTAGGTTTATAGGGGAAATGCTGCCGAAATTTCGGTAGCCAAGTATAGCCCCAAAGATGAAAATGCTAACTCTCATGAATAGTAACTGGTAAAAGTGACCATTTGCAGTTTCTGGACGAAACGGGAATCGCGATTTGACGAGCGTAAGGCGCCAACCAGGTATGTAAAGCCTACCTCTCATTCTTTTGGCATGTCCTAGACCCACTAGGTAAATTTCGGAATCTCGGGAATAACCTGCTCTTGGAAATCGAAGTTCAAGTTCGAGCACTATTCACTCAGCGCGATTGAACCCCTTTTGTCATTTGGTAAAAGAATGTTCGTACCTCCATAACTTGTGCTGTTGTGTCCGAAACCCTTCGAAACTTTCGTAGATGACTCTATGGACCGAAAGTCTGTGATTTGTGTCCGCCGCCTCAATTTGACCCGAGGTGGGCCCGCGAGCCCGAGGCTCCCCTATTCGGTTTGTTTGGTTCGTTTGTGTCCGCTATGACCAGTGATTGTTTGTTCATGACTCAATGGTGCGTTTGAAACTTCCTATGCCGTTAGTGGACGTTTTGTACTTTGAATAATGTGAGATTTTCGGAAAATGACCTATAAACAGTTTTTCTCTAAAGATTTGGCAGTTTGGAACTTCGTAACTTTTATACACGAATTTTGTTCAATCTGATTCCTACTCCGAGCCTTCTGGCGTCGATATATACCTATATGTAAACTATATGTTGAGTCCGTAAATTATTTTTGATATGCATATGGTTTCTGCACTACTCTGTTCGTGCTGTCTGCTATGATTTCGTTCGTCGGTACCCGGGCCGACTTTGTGATCGTGCGCGCTAAAATATATTCGGGAGTTATGATGTGTTACGGTTTCCGAGGCCTCGCCATAGGGCCGGTTACCGTTTATGGAGTTATGATGTGATATGGCATTTGATATGTTCTGATGATATGATGTGTGTGTGATATGATGTGTCTGGAGACTGTACGGAGATTTGAAAACTTCTGGAGTTATGATGTGTTGTGGCACCAGCGTCGGGGGGTGACCACGTTCCTAAACCCTATACATGATTTGATTTGCATTTGTACGTTCGCCTCCCGCACAGGTTTGCTTTGTTTGCGATGTTGGTGTGTTTGTTCTTCTGACCCCAGCTGTGTTTGTGATTTCTGTACCTTCTGCTTTACATACTCAGTACTTCTCCCGTACTGACCCCCGTTTCTTCGGGGGCTGTGTTTCATGCCCGCAGGTACAGAAGCTCGTTTGGGTGGTCCTCCAGTTTAGGCTACTCATTCTGCTGTGTTGGAGAGCTCCCCTTTGATCCGGAGCCTACTTTGGTACATGTCTTT
>NW_026843399.1:12500-15000 GCF_019175385.1 Lycium barbarum
CGTGACCAGAAGACGTTATATACGCGTATATTATGTATATATACATATATATGTATATACATATATATATATATATATATATATATATATATATATATGGTGTATGGGGAAAGGGTGAGGCGTTATTTACGCATTACCACCTGATCAGCTGGTGGTATGTTTTATGGAATATTTTGGTATTGATGATGATGTTGTTGATGTTGGTGCTATTGTAGCAGTTGTTTTGTTGGTATTGCGATTTCGGGCTAGGGATATAAACAAGGGAGATGCTGCCCGAATTTCGGCAGATTCTAAAAGGGATTTCATTTGAAGGCTTAAAACAAGTATATGACAATAAGCCTAATAATAGTGCGACTTGCTTTTATACGTAGATTGCGAGACCAGAAGTAAGTTGGGAAGTCGAGAAATTATCTTTAGGTATGTTAAGGCTTTCCCTTTCTTTCTTTTTGGCATGATCCTATGATATGAGCGAACAACGAGTAAACGAGCTTCCATATTACTCTACTCTTAGAAGCACTAGGAGTACTTTAGTCTTTGATGTTCCTGTACCCTTCTTATGATTGTCCCTTCTGTTCATGGGTCCTGAGTTGTGTATCATGATTATGTTAGTTCACATTTATGCGTTGCATTCATTTACATATATGCATTTTGACCCGTGACCAGAAGACGTTATATACGCGTATATTATGTATATATACATATATATATATATATATATATATATATGGTGTATGGGGAAAGGGTGAGGCGTTATTTACGCATTACCACCTGATCAGCTGGTGGTATGTTTTATGGAATATTTTGGTATTGATGATGATGTTGTTGATGTTGGTGCTATTGTAGCAGTTGTTTTGTTGGTATTGCGATTTCGGGCTAGGGATATAAACAAGGGAGATGCTGCCCGAATTTCGGCAGATTCTAAAAGGGATTTCATTTGAAGGATTAAAACAAGTATATGACAATAAGCCTAATAATAGTGCAACTGCTTTTATATGTAGATTGCGAGACCGGAAGTAAGTTGGGAAGTCGAGAAATTATCTTCCAGGTAACCTAAGGCTTTCCCTTTCTTTCTTTTTGGCATGATCCTATGATATGAGCGAACAACGAGTAAACGAGCTTCCATATTACTCTACACTTAGAAGCACTAGGAGTACTTTAGTCTTTGATGTTCCTGTACCCTTCTTATGATTGTCCCTTCTGTTCATGGGTCCTGAGTTGTGTATCATGATTATGTTAGTTCACATTTATGCGTTGCATTCATTTACATATATGCATATTGACCCGTGACCAGAAGACGTTATATACGCGTATATTATGTATATTTACATATATATGTATATATACATATATATATATATATATATATGGTGTATGGGGAAAGGGTGAGGCATTATTTACGCATTACCACTTGATCAGCTGGTGGTATGTTTTATGGAATATTTTGGTATTGATGATGATGTTGTTGATGTTGGTGCTATTGTAGCAGTTGTTTTGTTGGTATTGCGATTTCGGGCTAGGGATATAAACAAGGGAGATGCTGCCCGAATTTCGGCAGATTCTAAAAGGGATTTCATTTGAAGGCTTAAAACAAGTATATGACAATAAGCCTAATAATAGTGCGATTGCTTTTATACGTAGATTGCGAGACCAGAAGTAAGTTGGGAAGTCGAGAAATTATCTTTAGGTATGTTAAGGCTTTCCCTTTCTTTCTTTTTGGCATGATCCTATGATATGAGCGAACAACGAGTAAACGAGCTTCCATATTACTCTACTCTTAGAAGCACTAGGAGTACTTTAGTCTTTGATGTTCCTGTACCCTTCTTATGATTGTCCCTTCTGTTCATGGGTCCTGAGTTGTGTATCATGATTATGTTAGTTCACATTTATGCGTTGCATTCATTTACATATATGCATTTTGACCCGTGACCAGAAGACGTTATATACGCGTATATTATGTATATATACATATATATGTATATATATATATATATATATATATATATATATATATATATATATATATATATATATATATATGGTGTATGGGGAAAGGGTGAGGCGTTATTTACGCATTACCACCTGATCAGCTGGTGGTATGTTTTATGGAATATTTTGGTATTGATGATGATGTTGTTGATGTTGGTGCTATTGTAGCAGTTGTTTTGTTGGTATTGCGATTTCGGGCTAGGGATATAAACAAGGGAGATGCTGCCCGAATTTCGGCAGATTCTAAAAGGGATTTCATTTGAAGGCTTAAAACAAGTATATGACAATAAGCCTAATAATAGTGCGACTTGCTTTTATATGTAGATTGCGAGACCAGAAGTAAGTTGGGAAGTCGAGAAATTATCTTTCAGGTATGTTAAGGCTTTCCCTTTCTTTCTTTTTGGCATGATCCTATGATATGAGCGAACAACGAGTAAACGAGCTTCCATATTACTCTACTCTTAGAAGCACTAGGAGTACTTTAGTCTTTGATGTTCCTGTACCCTTCTTATGA
>NW_026843399.1:20000-22500 GCF_019175385.1 Lycium barbarum
AATTTCGGCAGATTCTAAAAGGGATTTCATTTGAAGGCTTAAAACAAGTATATGACAATAAGCCTAATAATAGTGCGATTGCTTTTATATGTAGATTGCGAGACCAGAAGTAAGTTGGGAAGTCGAGAAATTATCTTTTAGGTATGTTAAGGCTTTCCCTTTCTTTCTTTTTGGCATGATCCTATGATATGAGCGAACAACGAGTAAACGAGCTTCCATATTACTCTACTCTTAGAAGCACTAGGAGTACTTTAGTCTTTGATGTTCCTGTACCCTTCTTATGATTGTCCCTTCTGTTCATGGGTCCTGAGTTGTGTATCATGATTAAGTTAGTTCACATTTATGCGTTGCATTCATTTACATATATGCATATTGACCCGTGACCAGAAGACGTTATATACGCGTATATTATGTATATTTACATATATATGTATATATATATATATATATATATATATATATATATATATATATATATATATATATGGTGTATGGGGAAAGGGTGAGGCATTATTTACGCATTACCACCTGATCAGCTGGTGGTATGTTTTATGGAATATTTTGGTATTGATGATGATGTTGTTGATGTTGGTGCTATTGTAGCAGTTGTTTTGTTGGTATTGCGATTTCGGGCTAGGGATATAAACAAGGGAGATGCTGCCCGAATTTCGGCAGATTCTAAAAGGGATTTCATTTGAAGGCTTAAAACAAGTATATGACAATAAGCCTAATAATAGTGCGATTGCTTTTATACGTAGATTGCGAGACCAGAAGTAAGTTGGGAAGTCGAGAAATTATCTTTTAGGTATGTTAAGGCTTTCCCTTTCTTTCTTTTTGGCATGATCCTATGATATGAGCGAACAACGAGTAAACGAGCTTCCATATTACTCTACTCTTAGAAGTACTAGGAGTTCTTTAGTCTTTGATGTTCCTTGTACCCTTCTTATGATTGTCCCTTCTGTTCATGGGTCCTGAGTTGTGTATCATGATTATGTTAGTTCACATTTATGCGTTGCATTCATTTACATATATGCATTTTGACCCGTGACCAGAAGACGTTATATACGCGTATATTATGTATATATACATATATATATATATATATGGTGTATGGGGAAAGGGTGAGGCGTTATTTACGCATTACCACCTGATCAGCTGGTGGTATGTTTTATGGAATATTTTGGTATTGATGATGATGTTGTTGATGTTGGTGCTATTGTAGCAGTTGTTTTGTTGGTATTGCGATTTCGGGCTAGGGATATAAACAAGGGAGATGCTGCCCGAATTTCGGCAGATTCTAAAAGGGATTTCATTTGAAGGATTAAAACAAGTATATGACAATAAGCCTAATAATAGTGCAACTGCTTTTATATGTAGATTGCGAGACCGGAAGTAAGATGGGAAGTCGATAAATTATCTTCCAGGTAACCTAAGGCTTTCCCTTTCTTTCTTTTTGGCATGATCGTATGATATGAGCGAACAACGAGTAAACGAGCTTTCATATTACTCTACACTTAGAAGCACTAGGAGTACTTTAGTCTTTGATGTTCCTGTACCCTTCTTATGATTGTCCCTTCTGTTCATGGGTCCTGAGTTGTGTATCATGATTAAGTTAGTTCACATTTATGCGTTGCATTCATTTACATATATGCATTTTGACCCGTGACCAGAAGACGTTATATACGTGTATATTATGTATATATACATATATATGTATATATACATATATATATATATATATATATATATATATATATATATATATATATATATATATATATATGGTGTATGGGGAAAGGGTGAGGCGTTATTTACGCATTACCACCTGATCAGCTGGTGGTATGTTTTATGGAATATTTTGGTATTGATGATGATGTTGTTGATGTTGGTGCTATTGTAGCAGTTGTTTTGTTGGTATTGCGATTTCGGGCTAGGGATATAAACAAGGGAGATGCTGCCCGAATTTCGGCAGATTCTAAAAGGGATTTCATTTGAAGGCTTAAAACAAGTATATGACAATAAGCCTAATAATAGTGCGATTGCTTTTATATGTAGATTAAGAGACCAGAAGTAAGTTGGGAAGTCGAGAAATTATCTTTTAGGTATGTTAAGGCTTTCCCTTTCTTTCTTTTTGGCATGATCCTATGATATGAGCGAACAACGAGTAAACGAGCTTCCATATTACTCTACTCTTAGAAGCACTAGGAGTACTTTAGTCTTTGATGTTCCTGTACCCTTCTTATGATTGTCCCTTCTGTTCATGGGTCTTTAGTTGTGTATCATGATTAAGTTAGTTCACATTTATGCGTTGCATTCATTTACATATATGCATTTTGACCCGTGACCAGAAGACGTTATATACGTGTATATTATGTATATATACATATATATGTATATATACATATATATATATATATATATATATATATATATATATATATATATATATATATATATATATATATATATATATATATATATGGTGTATGGGGAAAGGGTG
>NW_026843399.1:30000-37500 GCF_019175385.1 Lycium barbarum
TGGATATGAGTTGAAATTTCCAAGTTTGGAAATAGGATTACCAACTTATGAAATAAGGTGCAATTGTGAAGTCAATGTGTTTGATTGTGATTCGTATTGTGTAATGATGTTTGGGTTGTTGTCGTTGTTGTATTTTGAGCCGAGCCAAGTCTCGGGGATGTTAGGTTTATAGGGGAAATGCTGCCAAAATTTCGGTAGCCAAGTATAGCCCCAAAGATGAAAATGCTAACTCTCATGAATAGTAACTGGTAAAAGTGACCATTTGCAGTTTCTGGACGAAACGGGAATCGCGATTTGACGAGCGTAAGGCGCCAACCAGGTATGTAAAGCCTACCTCTCATTCTTTTGGCATGTCCTAGACCCACTAGGTAAATTTCGGAATCTCGGGAATAACTCTGCTCTCGGAAATCGAGGTTCAAGTTCGAGCACTATTCATTCAGCGCGATTGAAACCTTTTGGTCCCATTTGGGTAAAAGAACGCTCGTACCTCCATAACTTGTGCTGTTGAGTCCGAAACTCTTCGAAACTTTTGTAAATGACTCTATGGAACCAAAAATCTGCGATTTGTGTCCGCCGCCTCAATTTGACCCGAGGTGGGCCCGCGAGCCCGAGGCTCCCCTATTCGGTTTGTTTGGTTCGTTTGTGTCCGCTATGACCAGTGATTGTTTGTTCATGACTCAATGGTGCGTTTGAAACTTCCTATGCCGTTAGTGGACGTTTTGTACTTTGAATAATGTGAGATTTTCGGAAAATGACCTATAAACAGTTTTTCTCTAAAGATTTGGCAGTTTGGAACTTCGTAACTTTTATACACGAATTTTGTTCAATCTGATTCCTACTCCGAGCCTTCTGGCGTCGATATATACCTATATGTAAACTATATGTTGAGTCCGGTAAATTATTTTTGATATGCATATGGTTTCTGCACTACTCTGTTCGTGCTGTCTGCTATGATTTCGTTCGTCGGTACCCGGGCCGACTTTGTGATCGTGCGCGCTAAAATATATTCGGGAGTTATGATGTGTTACGGTTTCCGAGGCCTCGCCATAGGGCCGGTTACCGTTTATGGAGTTATGATGTGATATGGCATTTGATATGTTCTGATGATATGATGTGTGTGTGATATGATGTGTCTGGAGACTGTACGGAGATTTGAAAACTTCTGGAGTTATGATGTGTTGTGGCACCAGCGTCGGGGGGTGACCACGTTCCTAAACCCTATACATGATTTGATTTGCATTTGTACGTTCGCCTCCCGCACAGGTTTGCTTTGTTTGCGATGTTGGTGTGTTTGTTCTTCTGACCCCAGCTGTGTTTGTGATTTCTGTACCTTCTGCTTTACATACTCAGTACTTCTCCCGTACTGACCCCCGTTTCTTCGGGGGCTGTGTTTCATGCCCGCAGGTACAGAAGCTCGTTTGGGTGGTCCTCCAGTTTAGGCTACTCATTCTGCTGTGTTGGAGAGCTCCCCTTTGATCCGGAGCCTACTTTGGTACATGTCTTTTGTTGTGTCTGTATTCTGTACATTTGAGGATGTGTGGGTACGGCGGGGCCCTGTCCCGTCATATGTTCATATGTTCTGTTTTGTCTAGAGGCCTGTAGTCAGATTTGTGGGTCGTGGGTCCGGTGTGTTTGCATGTGAGTCTGTTTTACGATCTTAAGTGGCCCGTACGCTACTATGGCCAAGTCGGCCTCTGATTTTGTATGTATGTGTATGCTTTTGGGGGCGATGTACATTCCGCCACCCTTCGGATGTGTGTGTGTGAAAATTTGGCGAAGTACATTCCGCCTCTTTTCTGATTTGCGATTTGTCTGATCTGTACGGGCGACTGCTTAGGATAAGTGTTCGGTAGTTGTTTGATTGCGATGTTGAGTTCGAATAACGTACGTTGAGTTTGGTCGAGTCTGATTTCGATGATATGGGTGTGAGTTTGTCTGGGGTGTCCCTGTAGGGCACCAGTCGCGGCCCACGGGGTTGGGTCGTGACAAAAGTGGTATCAGAGCGGTTTGTCCTCGGAATGTCTACAGGCCGTGTCTAGTAGAGTCTTGTTTATCGATTTGTTGTGCACCACATCTATAAACAGGGAGCTACAGGACATCTAGGATGTTGTGTTGCCCTTTCTTTGGGATCTTAGATCGTGCGATAGAGCTGTGTTAATAGGGTCATTCTGATCTGACCCGTTGTTGTGTTTGCAGTGATGCCTCCGAAGAAGGCAACGGCGGCCCAGAAGGGCAAGGCAAAGGTGGGAGAGACCAGTCAGGCACAACGGGCTACTCGGGCTCATGTTTATGATTTGCCTGAGGTTACACCTCATTCTGAGGGGTCTGCTACACCCCCATTAGTACAGCCTGGAACGGGACCTTCAGCAGCTCCAGAGGTCCGTGTACCCGCTCCTGAGACTCCAGCTTCTCAGCCAGGGGCGGAGGATAGGACCCTGAGGGAGGCTGTACAGTTGTTGACCACGATTGTAGCCGGACAGGCTCGCAGGCGCGGGCGGAGGGACGATGATGATGAGGACAGGCGGGACAGCCTGAGAGTTCGGGAGTTCTTGTTATGCGGCCCTCCAGAGTTTTTCGGGTCTAAGCCCGACGAGGACCCCCATGACTTCATTCGGGGGATGCGGCGTGCATTAGACTTGGTCAGGGCGTCAGAGACCGAGTCGGTTGAGCTAGCTTCGCATAGACTTCGGGATGTTGCCGCGCATTGGTATGAGACTTGGGAGCTATCCCGGGGTGAGGGTGCTCCTCCAGCTATGTGGGATCAGTTTGTGACTACTTTCACCCGCCACTTTCTGCCCCCAGAGTTACGACGGGAGCGAGCTGATCGGTTTTTGCATCTGCAGCAGAGAGGTCGGAGCGTCCGTGAATATAATTTGGAGTTTGATTCCCTGGCCCGGTATGCCCCTGCCGTGGTGGCAGATATGACAGATCGGATGCATAGATATGTTATGGGGCTGGATCGTTACTTGATTGACGGGTGTATGGCGGTGTCATTGCAGACAGATATGGACATTGCCCGTCTACAGGCCTACGCCCAGGGGATGGAGAATCGGCACCGAGCAGATCGGCCCAGCCGAGAGTATGATGGGAGACGGCCCAAGAGGGCCAGATCAGCGGGGTATTCTGGAGATTCTCGGAGCGGGCAGCCTCTGTATCAGTCCAGCGGGTACTTTCCTCCGTCAGGCCGGGACACACAGTCTGTTGGTAAGAGGTTTGATGGAGCAGGACCGTCCAGGGCAGACCAGAGTTCCAGAGCCCCAGGTCCTCAGTCGAGCAGGGGTCCCAGTCAGTCTAGGCCACCCATACCCCAGTGTTCGTATTGCGGAAGATCGCACCCAGGGGAGTGCTTCAGGGCCACGGGGGCCTGTTTTGCTTGCGGCCGCCAGGGCCATATCATGCGGGATTGTCCGTGGGCAGGCGGTTCCGGCAGCGCAGCACCGCCGATGAGATCCGTTGCTGGTTCGTCATCTACCCCTTCGGCCACGCGCTCTACGGGGCGAGGTATGCCAGCACCAGCGGGCCGCGGTAGAGGGCGTGGTGGGGCTTCAAATTCTAGCGGTCCCTCGAACCGCATCTACGCTTTGACTGGTCGTCGGGACCCAGAGGCACCCCCAGACGCAGACCCAGGTATATTACTAACCCTTTTCTGAATAAATATGTGCAATGATAGGTTTGTACCTCAGTATTATGCGATATTCTTTTTGTGTGTGTCAGTAAAGGTAGGGTAAGAATCCGAATTAATAAAAATATCCGAGGCAGTTATCTGTACATGTGGGAGGAAAATATATGGGATTTGGAAGGCTAGAACGATAGACCACACCGCCAGAAAAGCAACCGACCTCTTTGGGTCAGAGTGGGACCCGCTACGAAAAATTTCCGAAAAATTTGCTAAGACCCCGTTTGGCCAAAAATTACGTGGCAAAGGTCGTGCGAGGCAGTTGGCGAAATTATATCAGCCCTAACGCGTCAAAATGTGTAAAAGTTTCGGGGTTAAGCGTGCTCAAGCCAGAGCAATTCTGGGATGGGTGACCCCCTGGGAAGTAATGCAAAGTTTTTCATAAGTGTAAGTATGATTAACGTAAATGGGAATTTGGGGTAACCAAAGGTGAATAGAATGTGTGGAGAATAATTAGTGCCCTTTCGAGAGTCGCGCGGAACGAGGCGGACTAAATGGGCGAAAAGGAAAGGATACAACACCTCTTGGGAAATTGAACGAATTTGAATAACAGCCAGAGATGTTCGCTGGTAAGGTATGAGTAAACGTGTGTAGGTGTATATGTATGTGTATGTGTATGTATGATTCTCATTTGGTGCCTAGGAGGGCTAAGAGCTGAGCCCGGCGACTACTGTTGTGATAAATAAAAGATAAGCAGTGTGAGTAATTGGAAATTTGAAGGAATCGATACGTAAGACGCCAGGTAAATTGTGTGACGGCTTGGTGAGTGAGTTTGCAAATCAAGGGGAATTCTCATGAATTATTGGAGCCTTAATATGAATGATTTGATTCTAAATTGACATTCTATCCATAGTGCTTCTGCACTTCCGATGCCGATGAGGCTCTACCTTGTACGCCTCTATATTTTTAAGTTCGACTACGTTCCTGTTCGATGAACCTTTTGTGCGTTTGATTCTGAATCCGTTTCTGTCTGGCACACCTCCGTGGGTCTGACTCTGGACATAAATCCGTCTGATATGCTTCGGTGCGTTTGATTTTGACCGCGTGTGTGTTCGATACACTTCGGTTTGACTGGTCACGACTTTGTATGAAACAATCCTGTATACTTGATTCTGATTTCGGATCTGTCCGATATGAGTCCGTACGTCTGACTTTGATTGTGAATCTGTTTGGTATACCTTCGTGTGTTTGATTCTGCTTACGAATTCGTCTGATACGCCTTTGTATGTCTGACCCTGATCTCAGATTGGGTTGACCCACTTTTGTACCTCTGACTTCGACTACGAATCCATCCGCCATAGTTGAGTATGTCTGCCTCCGATTACGAATCCGTTCGGTTTTAGTTCTGAATCTGTTGGGCATGAAGTGTCTGATATGAAGTAAAGTGAGATTACGACGATGTGATAAGGAAACTCAGGAGTGTGAAAAGAAGATGATATTGACGATGATGTCTGGAAAGTGTCCGTCCCTTACAAGAATATAGTGCAGAGTTCGGTGGTTACGTAGAGTATGAGAAAATGTATTATGAAGGTATTTGAGTCAGTGATGTGAAAAATCTACCCTAGTATTGGTAAAGAAGACATGTCGGAGAAATCAATAAAGGACAACCATCAAGAGAACCCTCCCGGAGTAGTACGACACCCATGAGTTCGATTCAACATTCGAGGACGAATGTTCTTAAGGGGGAGAGAATGTTATATCCCGTATTTTCGCATAACGGGAAATCAAGAAATAAACAAGACTTGTGTGTGTTGAGGAGATATTTTGATTCAAGTTGCTATGCTCATGTTGATTATGAAATCATTGATGTCGAGACCTCGGGGAAGGCCGAGGGTAAATTTGGAATTTTGGAAATTAGTTCGGGAATTACAAAACGGGACTTTTAATGAATTGGGCCAAGATTGGACAACAAGAATTGAGGCCCAAGTCTTTGGGGGTGGCCGGCCTTTAGGGTGGCCCAAACCCATGTTTTAAATGTCATGTGCTATGCACATGGCTCTCTTTAATGGATATATATCAAAGTAGCCTTTGAATTATCTAGAAAGCCAAAGCAAAACAAAAAAAAATATGAAGAACACTCCATAAGGAGCTCTCGGCCGAAGGGTATAGAGAGAAAGGAAAAAATTTTGCTAGCCTTTGTTTCAATCCAAAAATCTTGATTTTCGCATAGTTGTGAAGTACTCAAGACCCTCTTCAACGGGGTACAATTAGTTTGGCGTAAGGTGCGCGTTTGCGGCAAATCGGAATTTCAAGAAAGAGGTAAGAAATCTATGTTTTTATGTTATGAAATGGATATATATGTGTTAGTGATTGGATTAGTGTGAAGATTGTGGGATGAGGTTGTGTTTGTGCATGGTGTGTGTGTATATAGAAGGGTGTGTTTGGCCGTGAGTCCCATGTAGTGCAAGGCATAAGAATTTTATTTTGTTTAGTTTGAATAATGCGTTGTTGTGATCTTTATGTCGTAAAGGATTGATTAAAGAATTGAGTTGGCGCTAGAAAATGATTTCGGATATTATCGGAAAATGTATACCTTCGGTATCATGGTGTATATCATTGTATATTTATGATACTAAGGACTTTAAATATGAGTTATAATTGATGTTGATGGATTTGGAATGAAACGACGCAAATTAGAATATTCGTCGTAACTTTTGGTGTTTGAATGAAATAGGGAAAGTAATGGATTTTGAGAAACTTTGTATATGGTTTGGAACTTGTTTGTTATGTAATGGAAGAATCTTGAATGAATGAATACAATAATGTGGATATGAGTTGAAATTTCCAAGTTTGGAAATAGGATTACCAACTTATGAAATAAGGTGCAATTGTGAAGTCAATGTGTTTGATTGTGATTCGTATTGTGTAATGATGTTTGGGTTGTTGTCGTTGTTGTATTTTGAGCCGAGCCAAGTCTCGGGGATGTTAGGTTTATAGGGGAAATGCTGCCAAAATTTCGGTAGCCAAGTATAGCCCCAAAGATGAAAATGCTAACTCTCATGAATAGTAACTGGTAAAAGTGACCATTTGCAGTTTCTGGACGAAACGGGAATCGCGATTTGACGAGCGTAAGGCGCCAACCAGGTATGTAAAGCCTACCTCTCATTCTTTTGGCATGTCCTAGACCCACTAGGTAAATTTCGGAATCTCGGGAATAACTCTGCTCTCGGAAATCGAGGTTCAAGTTCGAGCACTATTCATTCAGCGCGATTGAAACCTTTTGGTCCCATTTGGGTAAAAGAACGCTCGTACCTCCATAACTTGTGCTGTTGAGTCCGAAACTCTTCGAAACTTTTGTAAATGACTCTATGGAACCAAAAATCTGCGATTTGTGTCCGCCGCCTCAATTTGACCCGAGGTGGGCCCGCGAGCCCGAGGCTCCCCTATTCGGTTTGTTTGGTTCGTTTGTGTCCGCTATGACCAGTGATTGTTTGTTCATGACTCAATGGTGCGTTTGAAACTTCCTATGCCGTTAGTGGACGTTTTGTACTTTGAATAATGTGAGATTTTCGGAAAATGACCTATAAACAGTTTTTCTCTAAAGATTTGGCAGTTTGGAACTTCGTAACTTTTATACACGAATTTTGTTCAATCTGATTCCTACTCCGAGCCTTCTGGCGTCGATATATACCTATATGTAAACTATATGTTGAGTCCGGTAAATTATTTTTGATATGCATATGGTTTCTGCACTACTCTGTTCGTGCTGTCTGCTATGATTTCGTTCGTCGGTACCCGGGCCGACTTTGTGATCGTGCGCGCTAAAATATATTCGGGAGTTATGATGTGTTACGGTTTCCGAGGCCTCGCCATAGGGCCGGTTA
>NW_026843399.1:42500-50000 GCF_019175385.1 Lycium barbarum
ATTGTAGCAGTTGTTTTGTTGGTATTGCGATTTCGGGCTAGGGATATAAACAAGGGAGATGCTGCCCGAATTTCGGCAGATTCTAAAAGGGATTTCATTTGAAGGCTTAAAACAAGTATATGACAATAAGCCTAATAATAGTGCGACTGCTTTTATACGTAGATTGCGAGACCAGAAGTAAGTTGGGAAGTCGAGAAATTATCTTTTAGGTATGTTAAGGCTTTCCCTTTCTTTCTTTTTGGCATGATCCTATGATATGAGCGAACAACGAGTAAACGAGCTTCCATATTACTCTACTCTTAGAAGCACTAGGAGTACTTTAGTCTTTGATGTTCCTGTACCCTTCTTATGATTGTCCCTTCTGTTCATGGGTCCTGAGTTGTGTATCATGATTATGTTAGTTCACATTTATGCGTTGCATTCATTTACATATATGCATATTGACCCGTGACCAGAAGACGTTATATACGTGTATATTATGTATATATACATATATATGTATATATACATATATATATATTATATATATATATATATATATGGTGTATGGGGAAAGGGTGAGGCGTTATTTACGCATTACCACCTGATCAGCTGGTGGTATGTTTTATGGAATATTTTGGTATTGATGATGATGTTGTTGATGTTGGTGCTATTGTAGCAGTTGTTTTGTTGGTATTGCGATTTCGGGCTAGGGATATAAACAAGGGAGATGCTGCCCGAATTTCGGCAGATTCTAAAAGGGATTTCATTTGAAGGCTTAAAACAAGTATATGACAATAAGCCTAATAATAGTGCGATTGCTTTTATACGTAGATTGCGAGACCAGAAGTAAGTTGGGAAGTCGAGAAATTATCTTTTAGGTATGTTAAGGCTTTCCCTTTCTTTCTTTTTGGCATGATCCTATGATATGAGCGAACAACGAGTAAACGAGCTTCCATATTACTCTACTCTTAGAAGCACTAGGAGTACTTTAGTCTTTGATGTTCTTGTACCCTTCTTATGATTGTCCCTTCTGTTCATGGGTCCTGAGTTGTGTATCATTATTATGTTAGTTCACATTTATGCGTTGCATTCATTTACATATATGCATATTGACCCGTGACCAGAAGACGTTATATACGCGTATATTATGTATATTTACATATATATGTATATATACATATATATATATATATATATATATGGTGTATGGGGAAAGGGTGAGGCATTATTTTCGCATTACCACTTGATCAGCTGGTGGTATGTTTTATGGAATATTTTGGTATTGATGATGATGTTGTTGATGTTGGTGCTATTGTAGCAGTTGTTTTGTTGGTATTGCGATTTCGGGCTAGGGATATAAACAAGGGAGATGCTGCCCGAATTTCGGCAGATTCTAAAAGGGATTTCATTTGAAGGCTTAAAACAAGTATATGACAATAGGCCTAATAATAGTGCGACTTGCTTTTATACGTAGATTGCGAGACCAGAAGTAAGTTGGGAAGTCGATGAAATTATCTTCCAGGTATATTAAGGCTTTCTCTTTCTTTCTTTTTGGCATGATCCTATGATATGAGCGAACAACGAGTAAACGAGCTTCCATATTACTCTACTCTTAGAAGCACTAGGAGTACTTTGGTCTTTGATGTTCCTGTACCGCTCTTATGATTGTCCCTTCTGTTCATGGGTCCTGAGTTGTGTATCATGATTATGTTAGTTCACATTTATGCGTTGCATTCATTTACATATATGCATATTGATCCGTGACCAGAAGACGTTATATAGGAGTATATTAAGTATATATACATATATATGTATATATACATATATATATATATATATATATATATATATATATATATATATATATATGGTGTATGGGGAAAGGGTGAGGCGTTATTTACGCATTACCACCTGATCAGCTGGTGGTATGTTTTATGGAATATTTTGGTATTGATGATGATGTTGTTGATGTTGGTGCTATTGTAGCAGTTGTTTTGTTGGTATTGCGATTTCGGGCTAGGGATATAAACAAGGGAGATGCTGCCCGAATTTCGGCAGATTCTAAAAGGGATTTCATTTGAAGGCTTAAAACAAGTATATGACAATAAGCCTAATAATAGTGCGACTGCTTTTATATGTAGATTGCGAGACCAGAAGTAAGTTGGGAAGTCGAGAAATTATCTTTCCAGGTATGTTAAGGCTTTCCCTTTCTTTCTTTTTGGCATGATCCTATGATATGAGCGAACAACGAGTAAACGAGCTTCCATATTACTCTACTCTTAGAAGCACTAGGAGTACTTTAGTCTTTGATGTTCCTGTACCCTTCTTATGATTGTCCCTTCTGTTCATGGGTCCTGAGTTGTGTATCATGATTATGTTAGTTCACATTTATGCGTTGCATTCATTTACATATATGCATATTGACCCGTGACCAGAAGACGTTATATACGCGTATATTATGTATATATACATATATATGTATATATACATATATATATATATATATATATATATATATATATATATATATATATATATATATATATATATATATATGGTGTATGGGGAAAGGGCGAGGCGTTATTTACGCATTACCACCTGATCAGCTGGTGGTATGTTTTATGGAATATTTTGGTATTGATGATGATGTTGTTGATGTTGGTGCTATTGTAGCAGTTGTTTTGTTGGTATTGCGATTTCGGGCTAGGGATATAAACAAGGGAGATGCTGCCCGAATTTCGGCAGATTCTGAAAGGGATTTCATTTGAAGGATTAAAACAAGTATATGACAATAAGCCTAATAATAGTGCCACTGCTTTTATATGTAGATTGCGAGACCGGAAGTAAGTTGGGAAGTCGAGAAATTATCTTCCAGGTAACCTAAGGCTTTCCCTTTCTTTCTTTTTGGCATGATCCTATGATATGAGCGAACAACGAGTAAACGAGCTTCCATATTACTCTACTCTTAGAAGCACTAGGAGTACTTTAGTCTTTGATGTTCCTGTACCCTTCTGATGATTGTCCCTTCTGTTCATCGGTCCTGAGTTGTGTATCATGATTATGTTAGTTCACATTTATGCGTTGCATTCATTTACATATATGCATATTGACCCGTGACCAGAAGACGTTATATACGCGTATATTATGTATATTTACATATATATGTATATATACATATATATATATATATATATATATATATATATATATATATATATATATATATATATATGGTGTATGGGGAAAGGGTGAGGCATTATTTACGCATTACCACTTGATCTGCTGCTGGTATGTTTTATGGAATATTTTGGTATTGATGATGATGTTGTTGATGTTGGTGCTATTGTAGGAGTTGTTTTGTTGGTGTTGCGATTTCGGGCTAGGGATATAAACAAGGGAGATGCTGCCCGAATTTCGGTAGATTCTAAAAGGGATTTCATTTGAAGGCTTAAAGCAAATATATGACAATAACCCTAATAATAGTGCGATTGCTTTTATACGTAGATTGCGAGACCAGAAGTAAGTTGGGAAGTCGAGAAATTATCTTTTAGGTATGTTAAGGCTTTCCCTTTCTTTCTTTTTGGCATGATCCTATGATATGAGCGAACAACGAGTAAACGAGCTTCCATATTACTCTACTCTTAGAAGCACTAGGAGTACTTTAGTCTTTGATGTTCCTGTACCCTTCTTATGATTGTCCCTTCTGTTCATGGGTCCTGAGTTGTGTATCATGATTATGTTAGTTCACATTTATGCGTTGCATTCATTTACATATATGCATATTGATCCGTGACCAGAAGACGTTATATACGGTATATTATGTATATAATATATATATATATATATATATATATATATATATATATATATGGTGTATGGGGAAAGGGTGAGGCGTTATTTACGCATTACCACCTGATCAGCTGGTGGTATGTTTTATGGAATATTTTGGTATTGATGATGATGTTATTGATGTTTGTGCTATTGTAGCAGTTGTTTTGTTGGTATTGCGATTTCGGGCTAGGGATATAAACAAAGGAGATGCTGCCCGAATTTCGGCAGATTCTAAAAGGGATTTCATTTGAAGGCTTAAAACAAGTATATGACAATAAGCCTAATAATAGTGTGATTGCTTTTATACGTAGATTGCGAGACCAGAAGTAAGTTGGGAAGTCGAGAAATTATCTTTTAGGTATGTTAAGGCTTTCCCTTTCTTTCTTTTTGGCATGATCCTATGATATGAGCGAACAACGAGTAAACGAGCTTCCATATTACTCTACTCTTAGAAGCACTAGGAGTACTTTAGTCTTTGATGTTCCTGTACCCTTCTTATGATTGTCCCTTCTGTTCATGGGTCCTGAGTTGTGTATCATGATTATGTTAGTTCACATTTATGCGTTGCATTCATTTACATATATGCATTTTGACCCGTGACCAGAAGACGTTATATACGCGTATATTATGTATATATACATATATGTGTATATATACATATATATATATATATATATATATATATATATATATATATATATATATATATATATATATATATATGGTGTATGGGGAAAGGGTGAGGCGTTATTTACGCATTACCACCTGATCAGCTGGTGGTATGTTTTATGGAATATTTTGGTATTGATGATGATGTTGTTGATGTTGGTGCTATTGTAGCAGTTGTTTTGTTGGTATTGCGATTTTGGGCTAGGGATATAAACAAGGGAGATGCTGCCCGAATTTCGGTAGATTCTAAAAGGGATTTCATTTGAAGGCTTAAAGCAAATATATGACAATAAGCCTAATAATAGTGCGATTGCTTTTATACGTAGATTGCGAGACCAGAAGTAAGTTGGGAAGTCGAGAAATTATCTTTTAGGTATGTTAAGGCTTTCCCTTTCTTTCTTTTTGGCATGATCCTATGATATGAGCGAACAACGAGTAAACGAGCTTCCATATTACTCTACTCTTAGAAGCACTAGGAGTACTTTAGTCTTTGATGTTCCTGTACCCTTCTTATGATTGTCCCTTCTGTTCATGGGTCCTGAGTTGTGTATCATGATTATGTTAGTTCACATTTATGCGTTGCATTCATTTACATATATGCATATTGATCCGTGACCAAATGGCGTTAAATAAGAGTATATTTAGTATATATACATATATATATGTATATATACATATATATATATATATATATATATGGGGTATGGGGAAAGGGCGAGGCGTTATTTACGCATTACCACCCGATCAGCTGGTGGTATGTTTTATGGAATATTTTGGTATTGATGATGATGTTGTTGATGTTAGTGCTATTAAAGCAGTTGTTTTGTTGGTATTGCGATTTCGGGCTAGGGATATAAAAAAGGGAGATGCTGCCCAAAGTTTGGCAGATTCTAAAAGGGATTTTATTTGAAGGCTTAAAACAAATATTTGACAATAAGCCTAATAATAATGCGACTGCTTTTATATGTACATTGCGACACCTGAAGTAAGTTGTTAAGTCGTGAAATTATCTTCCAGGTATATTAAGGCTTTCCCTTTCTTTCTTTTTGGCATGATCCTATGATATGAGCGAACAACGAGTAAACGAGCTTCCATATTACTCTACTCTTAGAAGCACTAGGAGTACTTTGGTCTTTGATGTTCCTGTACCGCTCTTATGATTGTCCCTTCTGTTCATGGGTCCTGAGTTGTGTATCATGATTATGTTAGTTCACATTTATGCGTTGCATTCATTTACATATATGGATATTGATCCGTGATACATATATATATATATATATATATATATATATATATATATATATATGGGGTATGGGGAAAGGGCGAGGCGTTATTTACGCATTACCACCCGATCAGCTGGTGGTATGTTTTATGGAATATTTTGGTATTGATGATGATGTTGTTGATGTTTGTGCTATTGTAGCAGTTGTTTTGTTGGTATTGCGATTTCGGGCTAGGGATATAAACAAGGGAGATGCTGCCCGAATTTCGGCAGATTCTAAAAGGGATTTCATTTGAAGGCTTAAAACAAGTATATGACAATAAGCCTAATAATAGTGCGATTGCTTTTATACGTACATTGCGAGACCAGAAGTAAGTTGGGAAGTCGAGAAATTATCTTTTAGGTATGTTAAGGTTTCCCTTTCTTTCTTTTTGGCATGATCCTATGATATGAGCGAACAACGAGTAAACGAGCTTCCATATTACTCTACTCTTAGAAGCACTAGGAGATCTTTAGTCTTTGATGTTCCTGTACCCTTCTTATGATTGTCCCTTCTGTTCATGGGTCCTGAGTTGTGTATCATGATTATGTTAGTTCACATTTATGCGTTGCATTCATTTACATATATGCATTTTGACCCGTGACCAGAAGACGTTATATACGCGTATATTATGTATATATACATATATGTGTATATATACATATATATATATAAATATATATATATATATATATATATATATATGGTGTATGGGGAAAGGGTGAGGCGTTATTTACGCATTACCACCTGATCAGCTGGTGGTATGTTTTATGGAATATTTTGGTATTGATGATGATGTTGTTGATGTTGGTGCTATTGTAGCAGTTGTTTTGTTGGTATTGCGATTTCGGGCTAGGGATATAAACAAGGGAGATGCTGCCCGAATTTCGGTAGATTCTAAAAGGGATTTCATTTGAAGGCTTAAAGCAAATATATGACAATAAGCCTAATAATAGTGCGATTGCTTTTATACGTAGATTGCGAGACCAGAAGTAAGTTGGGAAGTCGAGAAATTATCTTTTAGGTATGTTAAGGCTTTCCCTTTCTTTCTTTTTGGCATGATCCTATGATATGAGCGAACAACGAGTAAACGAGCTTCCATATTACTCTACTCTTAGAAGCACTAGGAGTACTTTAGTCTTTGATGTTCCTGTACCCTTCTTATGATTGTCCCTTCTGTTCATGGGTCCTGAGTTGTGTATCATGATTATGTTAGTTCACATTTATGCGTTGCATTCATTTACATATATGCATTTTGACCCGTGACCAGAAGACGTTATATACGCGTATATTATGTATATATACATATATGTGTATATATATATATATATATATATATGGGGTATGGGGAAAGGGCGAGGCGTTATTTACGCATTACCACCCGATCAGCTGGTGGTATGTTTTATGGAATATTTTGGTATTGATGATGATGTTGTTGATGTTAGTGCTATTAAAGCAGTTGTTTTGTTGGTATTGCGATTTCGGGCTAGGGATATAAAAAAGGGAGATGCTGCCCAAAGTTTGGCAGATTCTAAAAGGGATTTTATTTGAAGGCTTAAAACAAATATTTGACAATAAGCCTAATAATAATGCGACTGCTTTTATATGTACATTGCGACACCTGAAGTAAGTTGTTAAGTCGTGAAATTATCTTCCAGGTATATTAAGGTTTTCCCTTTCTTTCTTTTTGGCATGATCCTATGATATGAGCGAACAACGAGTAAACGAGCTTCCATATTACTCTACACTTAGAAGC
>NW_026843399.1:52500-56038 GCF_019175385.1 Lycium barbarum
ACAAGGGAGATGCTGCCCGAATTTCGGTAGATTCTAAAAGGGATTTCATCTGAAGGCTTAAAACAAATATATGACAATAAGCCTAATAATAGTGCGACTGCTTTTATACGTAGATTGCGAGACCTGAAGTAAGTTGGGAAGTCGAGAAATTATCTTCCAGGTATGTTAAGGCTTTGCCTTTCTTTCTTTTTGGCATGATCCTATGATATGAGCGAACAACGAGTAAACGAGCTTCCATATTACTCTACTCTTAGAAGCACTAGGAGTACTTTGGTCTTTGATGTTCCTGTACCCCTCTTATGATTGTCCCTTCTGTTCATGGGTCCTGAGTTGTGTATCATGATTATGTAAGTTCACATTTATGCGTTGCATTCATTTACATATATGCATATTGATCCTGTTATATCCCGTATTTTTGAACCTCGGAGTATCTGCTGGGGTGGGGCCCACACACCGAGATTTTTTTTGGAACATCTGAAAAGTCATATGAATCACATATGTAAAGTTAAACACAACTCATGAAGTACCCTTGGACCAAATCAAAGTGGAAACCCTCCAAACGAATATTTTTAAGAAAACGTTTTCGGGTGACCTGACTTTGGGGGGGCAAAAACTGTATTATAAGTTTGGAATTTCGAAAATACCTTGAAATAGAAGTTGTCGATAATTGAATTAGCTTTCCATCCATAGGTCGTGGGTTCCCAGGTGACGTCGGTACAAGGAGTTATGAACGTTTTAAGGTCGAAAGGTCAGTGGGCTAGGCCCAACTCGGGACCAACCGAGTTGGCCCAAAACAATAAAATAAAAATTTAGGCCCAATGTTTAAGGGGTGGCCGGCCAAGTGAGGCCCAACCCATGGCTTTAATGAATATTTCCATGTGCTAATTAATTATAAAGGGATCACTATCCCTTAGAAGGTTCAAGAGACTTAGAAGAGAAAGAAGAGCAAAACAAGAGCAAAAAAAAGAAGGCATTTCGGGTTTGGTGTGGAAAATTCACCACCAAAAATCTTGCTCCTAAAATTTTTCTTTTGTGGTTTTCCTACTAAGTTAAGGTTCCTTTGTAACTTGGTATAGTTGGATTGGAGTGGGGAGCATTAGAATCACCAAAGTGATCACATCTCCAAGTGAAGAAGACTTGAAGAAAAGGTAAGAATTTCTACCTTTTTATTGTGTTATGAAGTTTTGATTGTGTTGTAGTATATAGAAATGTGTTGATTGTATGGAAAAATGGAAGTTTGCAAAGTGGGTGTGTGTTGTAGGTGTGTAGCCGTGGGTATGCACAATTGTATAGCCACAATGTGTTGAATTTATGTTATATTCTAGTTGTGATTGTGATGAAATGCATATGGGAATTGAAAGTTGGATGAATTTAGTTGATATTGGAAAAAATAGGCATATGGCCGTAGGGTGTATATGGTTTGGGATAGAAAGGAATTGAGTTGTTTAGTGTGTTGAAGTGTTGTTGTGATGTTTGTAATGTAAATGAAGTTAGAATGATATAAGTTTGTATTGAATTGGAATGTAGAAACTTATGTCGTTTTAGTATGATTTTCCGACATTAAGGAAATGAAGTTGTTTGGTTGCTAATAGTGATGATCATTGATGAATTTGGAAGTTGGAAACTTGTTATGAAGTTGTATGCCAAAGATTTGATGTTTTGCATAAGTTATGACTTTGGCGGAAAGTTGTATATTATGTATATCGAGTGTATATCTTGAGGAAAACGATATGAAATGTTTCTAGAACTATATGGTGATGATCATGATTGTTGTTGAATGTGAAATTATTGATCTTAGTTGAAAGTTGGGTTGAATTGAAGATTATGTCAACTAGTGAGAAAAATGACTAGTTGAAGGATATTTATGTTTTTAATGTTCATTGTTGATATTGATGTTGTCGTTTGGGTTGTTGTTGATGATTTCTAGCCAAGTTGAATTCTCGGGGTGCTATATGTATAGGGGAAGTGCTGCCGAAATTTCGGTAGCCAAATATGCATTAAGTTGAAACTTTGGTATTCATAGCTTACAATTGGTAAACTTGACCAATTGCAGTTTTTCGACGAAACGGGAAGTGAGTTTGGAAAGGCTTAAGGAGCGTGAAAGGTATGTAAAGCAAACCCAATTCTTCCCTTGGCATGCCCCTAGTGTGTTAGGGTCGGATCCGGGCCTCGAAGGACCTCTTGGCCCTCGGAATCCGCAAGACAAAATTTCAGTTTTTCCTTCAGTAGAATTGAACCATTTTGATACGCTTTTTCTGAAATTATGCAATTGTGCTCTACGTTACTCAGAAAGTCATAGAATGTCTGTATAACCTTCGTAGATGATATTATATGTTTAGAGGGCACAATTTGAGCCCGCCACCATATTTGTTCTGAGGCGGGCCCACTATTTACGTTTTTGCCCCTAATGTGTTAAAGCTTCCTTTTTAAGCGATTTTTGAAAGAAATGTTTTAATTACCCTACTAATCGCTTAACGAATATTATTTTAAATATTCTGTTAAATATTATAAACTATTTTGACACTCGGAATGACTTCGGGAAAGTTATACTTTTGTAATTTATTATGATATCCGAAATTGTCACGACCCGACCAGGGGCCGTGACGAGTACCCGATACTTGTACCGAGCACCCCTTAGCTATCCTGTACAAACAGTGCCATATTTTTTTTTTCTAAACATTAACATTTGCAGTAAACTTTCTAATATCGCGTTACACCAGAACGCGGACCATTCGGAATAAAATACATTAAACTGTACATAGCTGACTGTGTATATCTGTCTACGAGCCTCTAGACATAGTACATTTATACAGAGAAAGGGCCGAGTACTATCGCGCCCGAAAATACATACACAAAATAGTACCGATGAAATAAGGCTCCGGAACAACTGGAGCGCTGTCGAATGCTGCTGATAGGGCACTAGGAATCTGGTCCGTATACCTGCTGACCTGCGCGGCATGAAACGCAGCGTCCACAAGAAGGGACGTCAGTACGAATAATGTACCGAGTATGTAAGGCATGGAAAACAATACAAGCAGTAACATGAAGTACGATCAATAATAATATCACGGAGCCATAGGGCGTATAACGAGGCAAGAACGTAACCTGTACATAGGAAGGCCCCTCTTTAGGCCTGCTGTCATGTAGGCTTGTCTTTTCGTCTTTGAAACGTTTCTTTTCATAGGCATAGGAATCACATCTTTATATTACTTATTCTCGTGTACAGGAATAAAACAGTACGTTTCAGTAACGGTATCATTTGCTCACGTTTACGGACACCGAATACAATCGGCTCTCCCAACCCCCCCTCGGTGTCCCTTATTCATGTATACAGAAAACAGTACAATTCAGTAGACGGTATCTTTCATTTACATTTACAGACGCCGAATACAATCGGCTCTCCCAACCCCCTCCCCAACGATGACCCAACATAGTACATCACATATGTATCACACATTATATATATACATATACAGACGCCGCGTACGGCTCATCCCATATCCCGCGTCCGGGCATCCCGCGTCCAGGATGGAATCCA
>NW_026843399.1:56538-113109 GCF_019175385.1 Lycium barbarum
GGGTTCTGTATTTGTTGATCCCCTCTTTTTCCCTGTTGCCAATATTATAATTGGACAAGCTTGGAACAATTTAGTTGATGAACTAATATATGGTTCTGACTTCAGCTGATTCTAGCTTGGCTACATTTCTCTTTTGATTGGACAATTCAAGTACCTCTGCTGCATATGTTTAGCTATATATTTCAAAAGTATCTTTTTTGGTTATTTTAACTTCATGCTCAGTCCAAGGCGTTTCTTTTGTATTCTCTTTGTAGTCTGTATGATTTTCTTTTGTAATCCTCATTTTCAAGAGTATTATGTACTAATTCTCTTTTCCCCTGTTTTCTCCTTGTTTTCAAGACTGCCAAGAAAGTTGAGTTTCCTTCACTCTTTTTGTGTGCCTGGCCATAAATATTGCTCATGTTTGTTTTATTCTCTTCTTAAAGGGTGGGCTAGAAACCCTCTACTGTTTTTTATGAATATGTCCCACGACTTTGAGGCTTTGGCCTAGGGGTAAGAGTGTAGTAATTGATGCATGTCAAAGTTCGGATTATGGCTTTGGTCTAGGGATAAGAGTGCAACAGTTGATGTGTTAGATGCATGTCACGGACTCACAGGTTCGAAGTAGGACACTGATGTAAGTTTGGTATTTAAACTATGTAAGAGTAGATATGGATCCTATTACACAGAATTTCAAGCCATGAGCTTCTCGTTTATTAAGAAGAAACATCTGTACTTTGTTTATGAAAATTGTTGATAATATTCAGCAACTTTTAGAACTAAGCGTATATGTTTAGTTTGAAAAATTGTTAGATAAATACTACATTGATATACGAGGTGACAAGGATTTCAACGTGGATCTCAAAAAGAGAACTATTAGGGGCCTGTTTGGAAAGCCACCTGGTAATTGGAATTGGTGTAATTACTAGGGTAGTAATTACACAACCTAGTAATTACACAGTAGTGTAATTACAACGACCTGTTTGTTTGTCATAACGTAATTACAGTGTAATTACAAGTGTACTGTTTGGTTGCACAAATGTAATTACACAGTTAGTTTAATTTAAAAATAAAATTTAATTATAAAAAATTTAAAATTAATATTTAAAAAATATTGCCTTTATAAATGATATTAAATTAGTTATTTAATAACACATTGTTTCTTAAAAATATATTAATTAATAATCATATATTTGTAACAAAAATAATTGATATATATTTTTCAAATTAATATTTAATTTTAGTTAATTATAAAACTTAAAAGAAGACTTTTTTTGTGAGACCGTCATAGATTGGATGTTTGACAAAAAAATAATATTAATAAATATAATGCCATAATATTATTCAGATGTTTGACACAAAAAATTCATCAAATGTAAGTGAAAAAATAAACAACATGCAATGTGAAAGCAAATAACTTAAAATTGAAATATAACCTAAATTCAAAATCCAAAAGAAAAAGTTCAACATAATACTCTTATGTCAAATTCCAACATTACATAAGTAAGTTTCAACGTAATTTAAGTAAATAATTCAAAAGAAAGGAAAAATATAAGTCTGTAACCCTATTCACAATGAAATTATACTTTAATAACGTCACATGTTATATGTCAAGTTTGTTAATAACTCATTCTTTCCAATATTAAGAGGTGTAGTTTCAAATATTAGAACAATAACACGGTTATGCTAAATGAATAAAATAAAAAAATAAAAAAAATACGAGCAACTACATGGAATCACAAGAAGTAAAGGTTGGAAATGAAAAGATAGAAAATGAAAAATAAATAATATAAAAAGAAAAATACATTTTAAAAAAGAAAAATAAAAAAGAAATTAAAATAATAGAAATAAAAAAATATTTAAAATCAAAAAAATTAAAATAATAGAAATAAAATAAATTAAAAATAAAAATGAATTAAAGTAAAAAATAAACAGACTAAAAAGTAACCCTGTAATTACAGGGTGTAATTACACCCAATTCTCAGCCCCCCCTTGAGAATTGGAGAGTGTAATTACACCCTGTCAATTACACTCAATTCCACCTAACTGTGTAATTACCTGGTCAAACAAACAGGCCAAACTGTGTAATTACACTCAATTACACCCAATTCCAATTACCTGGGTGGCTTTCCAAACAGGCCCTAGCTGGTAAAAATGTACTCGCATCTAGTGTTACATCAAATTAGGAGCCCGTTTGGATTAGCTTATAAGCTGTCAATAAGCTGTTTTCAGCTTTTTGAGTGTTTGGCTGGTGAGTTTAAAGTTATTTTATGTTTAAAATAAGCTCAAAAAATTAATTAGACCCGTAACAGCTTATAGCTGCTAGCTCATCCAAACCAGCTCTAGGAGGTAGGAAGCGAAATTGATATGAACCAGTAAGAATAATTAAACTGTGGCTAAGATAGTGCCGAGGAACGTATGGACCGATCCACAAATATTAGTCCCGAGGAACGTACGGCCCGATCCATATAAGTTAGTGCCGAGGAACGTACGACTCGATACATATAAGTTAATGCCGAGGAACGTATGGCCCGATCCATAAATGTTAGTGCCGAGGAACCGACGGCCCGATCCATATAAGTTAGTGCCGAGGAACGTACGACCCGATACATATAAGTTAATGCCGAGGAACGAATGGCCCGATCCATAAATATTAGTGCCGAGGAACCTACGGCCCGATCCATATAAGTTAGTGCCGAGGAACGTACGACCCGATACATAAAAGTAAGTGCCGAGGAACGTACGACCCGATTCATATAAGATAGTGCCGAGGAACGTATGACCCGATCCATAAATATTAGTGTCGAGGAACCTACGACCCGATACATATAAGTTAGTGCCGAGGAACGTACGGCCCAATCCATAGAAGTTAGTGCCGAGGAACGTACAGACCGATCCATAAATGTTAGTGCCGAGGAACATACGGCCCGATCTATATAAGTTAGTGCCGAGGAACGTACGGGCCGATCCATACAAGTTAGTGCCGAGGAAAGCACGACCCGATCTATATAAGTTAGGGCCGAGGAACGTACGACCCAATTCATATAAGATAGTGCCGAGGAACGTATGGACCGATCCATAAATATTAGTGCCGAGGAACCTACGGCCCGATCCATATTAGTTAGTGCCGAGGAACGTACGACCCGATACATATAAGTTAATGCCGAGGAACGTATGGCCCGATCCATAAATATTAGTGCCGAGGAACCTACGGCCCAATCCATATAAGTTAGCGCCGAGGAACGTTCGGGCCGATCCATATAAGTTACGGCCGAGGAACGTACGACCCGATTCATATAAGATAGTGCCGAGGAACGTATGGACCGATCCACAAATATTAGTGCCGAGGAACGTACGGCCCGATCCATATAAGTTAGTGCCGAGGAACGTACGACTCGATACATATAAGTTAATGCCGAGGAACGTATGGCCCGATCCATAAATGTTAGTGCCGAGGAACCGACGGCCCGATCCATATAAGTTAGTGCCGAGGAACGTACGACCCGATACATATAAGTTAATGCCGAGGAACGAATGGCCCGATCCATAAATATTAGTGCCGAGGAACCTACGGCCCGATCCATATAAGTTAGTGCCGAGGAACATACGACCCGATACATAAAAGTAAGTGCCGAGGAACGTACGACCCGATTCATATAAGATAGTGCCGAGGAACGTATGACCCGATCCATAAATATTAGTGTCGAGGAACCTACGATCCGATACATATAAGTTAGTGCCGAGGAACGTACGACCCAATACATATAAGTTAAAGCCGAGGAACGTACGACTCGATCAAATAAGTTAGTGCTGAGGAACATACGACCCGATCCATATAAGTTAGTGCCGAGGAATGTACGGCCCGATCCATAGAAGTTAGTGCCGAGGAACGTACAGACCGATCCATAAATGTTAGTGCCGAGGAACATACGGCCCGATCTATATAAGTTAGTGCCGAGGAACGTACGGGCCGATCCATACAAGTTAGTGCCGAGGAAAGCACGACCCGATCTATATAAGTTAGGGCCGAGGAACGTACGACCCGATTCATATAAGATAGTGCCGAGGAACGTATGGACCGATCCATAAATATTAGTGCCGAGGAACCTACGGCCCGATCCATATTAGTTAGTGCCGAGGAACGTACGACCCGATACATATAAGTTAATGCCGAGGAACGTATGGCCCGATCCATAAATATTAGTGCCGAGGAACCTACGGCCCGATCCATATAAGTTAGTGACGAGGAATGTACGACCCGATCCATATAATTAAGTACCGAGGAACGTACGACCCGATTCATTTAAGATAGTGTCGTGGAACGTATGGACCGATCTATAAATATTAGTGCCGAGGAACCTATGGCCCGATCCATATAAGTTAGTTCCAAGGAACGTACGACCCGATCCATATACGTTAGTGCCGAGGAACGTACGGCCTGATCCATATAAGTTAGTGCTGAGGAACGTACCACCCGATCCATAAATGTTAGTGTTGAGGAACGTACGAACCGATCCATAAAGTTAGTGCCGAGGAACGTATGGACCGATCCATAAATGTTATTGTCGAGGAACGTACCACCCGATCGATAAATGTTAGTGCTCAGGAATGTACAACCCGATCCATAAATGTTATTGCCGAGGAACATATGACCCGATCCATAAAAGTAAGTGCCGAGGAACGTACGACCCGATTCATATAAGATAGTGTCGAGGAACGTATGACCCGATCCATAAATATTAGTGCCTAGGAACCTACGACCCGATCCATATAAGTTAGTTCCGAGGAACGTACGACCCGATACATATAAGTTAATGCCGAGGAACGTACGGCTCGATCCAATAAGTTAGTGCCGAGGAACATACGGCCCGATCCATATAAGTTAGTGTCGAGGAACGTCCGGCCCAATCCATACAAGTTAGTGCCGAGGAACGTACGGACCGATCCATAAATGTTAGTGCCGAGGAACATACGGCCCGATCTATATAAGTTAGTGCCGAGGAACGTACGGGCCGATCCATAAATGTTTTTGTCGAGGAACGTACCGCCCGATCCATAAATGTTAGTGCTTAGGAATGTACAACCCGATCCATAAATGTTAGTGCCGAGGAACATACGACCCCATCCATATAAGTAAGTGCCGAGGAACGTACGACCCGATCCATATAAGTTAGTGCCGAGGAACGTACGGCCCGATCCATATAAGTTAGTGCCGAGGAACGTACCACCCGATCCATATATGTTAGTGCCGAGGAAAGCACGACCCGATCTATATAAGTTAGCGCCGAGGAACGTACGGGCCGATCCATATAAGTTAGGGCCGAGGAACGTACCACCCGATACATATAAGTTAATGTCGAGGAACGTATGGCCCGATCCATAAATATTAGTGCCGAGGAAGCTACGACCCGATCGATATAGGTAAGTGCCGAGGAACGTACGACCCGATTCATATAAGTTAGTGCCGAGGAACGTACGGCCCAATCCATAGAAGTTAGTGCCGAGGAACGTACAGACCGATCCATAAATGTTAGTGCCGAGGAACATACGGCCCGATCTATATAAGTTAGTGCCGAGGAACGTACGGGCCGATCCATACAAGTTAGTGCCGAGGAAAGCACGACCCGATCTATATAAGTTAGGGCCGAGGAACGTACGACCCGATTCATATAAGATAGTGCCGAGGAACGTATGGACCGATCCATAAATATTAGTGCCGAGGAACCTACGGCCCGATCCATATTAGTTAGTGCCGAGGAACGTACGACCCGATACATATAAGTTAATGCCGAGGAACGTATGGCCCGATCCATAAATATTAGTGCCGAGGAACCTACGGCCCGATCCATATAAGTTAGTGCCGAGGAATGTACGACCCGATCCATATAATTAAGTACCGAGGAACGTACGACCCGATTCATTTAAGATAGTGTCGTGGAACGTATGGACCGATCTATAAATATTAGTGCCGAGGAACCTACGGCCCGATCCATATAAGTTAGTTCCAAGGAACGTACGACCCGATCCATATACGTTAGTGCCGAGGAACGTACGGCCTGATCCATATAAGTTAGTGCTGAGGAACGTACCACCCGATCCATAAATGTTAGTGTTGAGGAACGTACGAACCGATCCATAAAGTTAGTGCCGAGGAACGTATGGACCGATCCATAAATGTTATTGTCGAGGAACGTACCACCCGATCGATAAATGTTAGTGCTCAGGAATGTACAACCCGATCCATAAATGTTATTGCCGAGGAACATATGACCCGATCCATAAAAGTAAGTGTCGAGGAACGTACGACCCGATTCATATAAGATAGTGTCGAGGAACGTATGACCCGATCCATAAATATTAGTGCCTAGGAACCTACGACCCGATCCATATAAGTTAGTTCCGAGGAACGTACGACCCGATACATATAAGTTAATGCCGAGGAACGAACGGCTCGATCCAATAAGTTAGTGCCGAGGAACATACGGCCCGATCCATATAAGTTAGTGTCGAGGAACGTCCGGCCCAATCCATACAAGTTAGTGCCGAGGAACGTACGGACCGATCCATAAATGTTAGTGCCGAGGAACATACGGCCCGATCTATATAAGTTAGTGCCGAGGAACGTACGGGCCGATCCATAAATGTTTTTGTCGAGGAACGTACCGCCCGATCCATAAATGTTAGTGCTTAGGAATGTACAACCCGATCCATAAATGTTAGTGCCGAGGAACATACGACCCCATCCATATAAGTAAGTGCCGAGGAACGTACGACCCGATCCATATAAGTTAGTGCCGAGGAACGTACGGCCCGATCCATATAAGTTAGTGCCGAGGAACGTACCACCCGATCCATATATGTTAGTGCCGAGGAAAGCACGACCCGATCTATATAAGTTAGCGCCGAGGAACGTACGGGCCGATAAATATAAGTTAGGGCCGAGGAACGTACCACCCGATACATATAAGTTAATGTCGAGGAACGTATGGCCCGATCCATAAATATTAGTGCCGAGGAAGCTACTGTTAGGCCCCGTGTTTTCGTACAATTGGAAATCGAGAAATAATTATGACTAGGGTGTTAGAAGGATATAAATTAATTTGTGAGAATATGACTATGTTGGTTATGGAATCTTTTATGCTAAGACCTCGGGGAAGGCCGAGGATAAATTTGGAATTTCGGAAATTAGTTTCGGGAATTACAAATCGGGACATTTCAAGAATTGGGCCAAAGAAATTACAACTCAATGAAGCCCAAAAAGAACAAAGGGGGCCGGCCATGTCTTTAAGGCCCAAGCCATTTTTAAAGGGTCATGTGCTATGCACATGACCCCTAAAAGGATATATATTAAGGAATACTTAGTATTATCCAAGAAACAAATCACAAAATCAAGAACTCACCATCAAAAAGGGGTTCGGCCGAAGTGCAAAAAGGAAAGAAGAGAAAAATTCCAAGCTTGTGTGGTGATTCAAAAATCTTGGTTTCTACATATTTGTGAAGCACTCAAGACGCTCTCCGACGTGGTATAATTAGTTTGGCACGGGGACGACGTTTTCGACAAGTCGGGGTTTCAAGAAAAGGTGAGAATTCTTACTCTTTTATGTTATAGAATTGATGTGAATGTGTTAAGCATTGGAAGTAGATGGAGATCCCGTAATTTTAACGTAAATAGAAAGTCGTGGGTGTGTGTGTGTAGTGTGTTTGGCCGTGAGTTATGGAAGAAAGAAATGACTTGAATTGATCTTGTTTAAGTTGGCATAATGTGTTGTTGTGATCCTTATATCGTAAATGATTGATTGTTGAATTAAATTGGCGGTGGAAAACGAATTTGGATGTTATCGGAAAGTGTATATCCTTGGTATCTTTATGTATATCAATGTATATTTTGGGTACTAGAGACTTTAGATATGACTTTTTAATGATATGGGTGAATTTGGAATGAAACGACGTTAGTTAGAATGTTCGTCGTGAAATTTGGATATTTTGAAGAACTATGGGAATTTATTGATTTTGATGCAATTTCGTGTATGGCTTAGATTGAATTTGGAATGTGTTTGACTAGTGTCGGATGGGTAAATGAATACAATTATGTGAATATAGAATTGGGATTTTGAAAGTTTGAATGGAAGTTGCCAACTTTAGAAATCATGTAGAACTTTAAAGCTAGAATGGTTTGATTGTTGTTTGGTTTGGTTGTTGATGTGTGGGCTGTTGTGGTTGGTTAATTTGGGACGAGTTATGCCTCGGGGATGTTAGATTTATAGGGGAAATGCTGCCGAAATTTCGGTAGGCAAATATGGAGTTAAAGGCATTTTTGAGCCTAAGGATCTCATTTGGTAACTTTGACCATTTGCAGATTTTTGACGAAACGGGACGGGACTTTTGGAGGAGCTTACGACATCTGAGAGGTATGTAAAGCTTCCCAATTCTTTATTTGGCATATCTTAGTGTGTTAGTTGAATATGAGACCTTCCGGAGCATTTCTGCTCCTCGAAACCCGATCCACAGGAAAGTTACTATTCATTCAATTCGATTGAAGCCTAAAGGCTCCCTTTTGGCTAGAATGCCATTATTCGTCCGAAACCTATCGAAATGTGGTCGGGTAACCTAGAAATGATTATGTATGACCCTTGGCATATAACTGCTCATAAAAATATGTTCGCCACCTCACTTCGACTCGAGGTGGGTCCGCTACCCCCAAAATGCCCGAATTGCCCTTCGGGCCATCTTTGAGAACAGAGTTGAACGTACCACTTCTGATCTTTGGAACATCCTTCCACGGGGTATGTTTGGACCATTCGATGCACTAATCCATGTCTTGAACTATATAGACCATTTTGGAATCGTTTTGCAAAATGAAACCTTATGTCGACTAAGTATTCGACTATTTTGTAATAGGATATGATTTATGAGTTTACTTTGTTTTGAAACACTATTTTGAAATACGATTTGCATTTGTTTGCTCACGACTCCGCTCGTGCCTTATTATGACTTCGTTCACCGGTTCCCGGGCCGGTTTTGATTCGTGCGTTGTATGATAAATTCGGCTGTATGCTGTGTTACGGTTCCCGAGGCTTCGCCATAGGGCCCGGTTCCGTTTGGAGTTATGCTGTGATATGGCTCGGGATGCGATACGCTCACCGATGATTATGATTATGTTCGGGGATGTACGGAGATTTGAAACCTTCTGGTGTTATGCTGTGTGTGGCGTCAGCGTTGGAGTGGCGACCACGTTCCTAAGCGTTTGCATGATTTCATTTGCATAGTATATACGTATATGATTTCGATACAGATTTTGACATACCAGTTTGTACCCCACTTTGACATTTGATTTGCTTTCGGTTTTTGATCCATAATTCTGTACTCCGTGCTTTACATGCTCAGTACATATTTCGTACTGACCCCCTCTCCTCGGGGGCTGCGTTTTATGCCCGCAGGTGCAGACATCGGTGATCCTCCGCAGTAGGCTTCACTTCTTGCTTTTCGGAGTACTCTTACTTGGTCCGGAGTCCACTTTTGGTACAGACTCCTCTACTCTGTATATATTTTGTATATTTGACAGTTTGGGTACGGCGGGGCCCTGTCTCGCCATATGTTATGTTTTGAATTCGTAGAGGCCTGTAGTCATCTTTGTGGGGCGAGGGTCCTATGTGTATGTTGTCTGATTTTGCTTTCGGGTCTTAAAGCGGTCCGTTTGATATTATGGCCCCAAATGGCCCTTCTGTATATACTTGTATTTTGACCGGCGATGTCCATTCCGCCGCTTTGTTTGAGTTGGATTTGATATGACCGCTTAAGACATATTTTCGATATAAATTATGTTTGATATAACTTCTTGAAAATTCTGAAATGAGTTTGGATTCGGAAATGAATATGCGATTTGGTCTGGGTACCCAGGTAGGGTGCCAGTCGCGGCCCACGGGGCTGGGTCGTGACAGCTACGACCCGATCGATATAGGTAAGTGCCGAGGAACGTACGACCCGATTCATATAAGATAGTGCCGAGGAACGTGTGGCGCAATCCATAAATATTAGTGCCGAGGAACCTACGGCCCGATCCATATAAGTTGGTGCCGAGGAACGTACGACCCGATCCATATAAGTAAGTACCGAAGAACGTACGACCCGATTCATATAAGATAGTGCCGAGGAACGTATGGACCGATCCATAAATATTAGTGCCGAGGAACCTACGGCCCGATCCATATAAGTTAGGGCCGAGGAACGTACCACCCGATACATATAAGTTAATGCCGAGGAACCTATGGCCCGATCCATATAAGTTAGGGCCGAGGAAAGCACGACCCGATCTATATAAGTTAGCGCCGAGGAACGTTCGGGCCGATCCATATAAGTTAAGGCCGAGGAACGTACGACCCGATTCCTATAAGATGGTGCCGAGGAACGTACGACTCGATACATATAGGTTAATGCCGAGGAACGTATGGCCCGATCCATATAAGATAGTGCCGAGGAACGTATGGACCGATCCATAAATATTAGTGCCGAGGAACGTACGGCCCGATCCATATAAGTTAGTGCCGAGGAACGTACAACTCGATACATATAAGTTAATGCCGAGGAACGTACGGGCCGATCCATATAAGTTAGGGCCGAGGAAAGCACGACCCGATCTATATAAGTTAGCGCCGAGGAACGTTCGGGCCGATCCATATAAGTTAAGGCCGAGGAACGTACGACCCGATTCCTATAAGATGGTGCCGAGGAACGTATGGACCGATCCACAAATATTAGTGCCGAGGAACGTACGGCCCGATCCATATAAGTTAGTGCCGAGGAACGTACGACTCGATACATATAAGTTAATGCCGAGGAACGTATGGCCCGATCCATAAATGTTAGTGCCGAGGAACCTACGGCCCGATCCATATAAGTTAGTGCCGAGGAACGTACGACCCGATACATATAAGTTAATGCCGAGGAACGTATGGCCCGATCCATAAATATTAGTGCCGAGGAACCTACGGCCCGATCCATATAAGTTAGTGCCGAGGAACGTACGACCCGATACATATAAGTTAATGCCGAGGAACGTACGGCTCGATCCAATAAGTTAATGCCGAGGAACATACGGCCCGATCCATATAAGTTAGTGCCGAGGAACGTACGGCCCGATCCATACAAGTTAGTGTAGAGGAACGTACGAACCGATCCATAAATGTTAGTGCCGAGGAACATACGGCCCGATCTATATAAGTTAGTGCCGAGGAACGTACGGGCCGATCCATACAAGTTAGTGCCGAGGAAAGCACGACCCGAACTATATAAGTTAGCACCGAGGAACGTACGGGCCGATCCATATAAGGTAAGGCCGAGGAACGTACGACCCGATTCATATAAGATAGTGCCGAGGAACGTATGGACCGATCCACAAATATTAGTGCCGAGGAACGTACGGCCCGATCCATATAAGTTAGTGCCGAGGAACGTACGACTCGATACATATAAGTTAATGCCGAGGAACGTACGGGCCGATCCATATAAGTTAGGGCCGAGGAAATGTCACGACCCGACCAGGGGCCGTGACGAGTACCCGATACTTGTACCGAGCACCCCTTAGCTATCCTGTATAAACAGTGCCATATATTTTTTTTTTCTAAACATTAACATTTGCAGTAAACTTTCTAATATCGCGTTACACCAGAACGCGGATCATTCGGAATAAAATACATTAAACTGTACATAGCTGACTGTGTATATCTGTCTACGAGCCTCTAGACATAGTACATTTATACAGAGAAAGGGCCGAGTACTGTCGCGCCCGAAAATACATACACAAAATAGTATCGATGAAATAAGGCTCCGGAACAACTGGAGCGCTGTCGAATGCTGCTGATAGGGCACTAGGAATCTGGTCCGTATACCTGCTGACCTGCGCGGCATGAAACGCAGCGTCCACAAGAAGGGACGTCAGTACGAATAATGTACCGAGTATGTAAGGCATGGAAAACAATGCAAGCAGTAACATGAAGTACGATCAATAATAATATCACGGAGCCATAGGGCGTATGTTATATCCCATACTTTTGTACGCTTGATTTGTCGTAAGTTAATCGACATAAGTTTAAGGGCAAGATTAATTCCTTTTGAGGTTCTAAGTATTTATGTGACGCTTAACAAGTGTGATGACGGTGATTGAGAATAATATTTTATGTGTACCAAAAGGGATTATGGACTAATGCTATATCACATAATTGTGATAATAAGTATATGAAGTGTGTTAAAAGTGGTTCATATTTAAGTGGATTGAGATCAAAAAATTAGTTATGTGGATAATTGGTTAAAAGTGGAATAAAGTGGGAGAGTATAAAATTAAATGTGGTGTTAATTAAAAAAATTAGTGGATAAGTGTTAAAGGTTAACCATTTCCACGTGTGTACCAGCCACAAAGCAGCCAAGTGACCCACACATCCATATATCCTTTTGATGACACGTATGGGGTAAGTTGTTTTCCTTTTTATAAAGATATATATGGTGGGCCGTGAGTTATAAAAGGATTGCAATCTTGGGGATTTAATTTTCAGCAAAACATTTTCATCTAATGAAAATTAGAGCAGCAACGTACTGCCATAAACATTAGATTTTCATCTAATGAAAATCAGTACTTAAAAGATTAAGCAAGCAGCAACGTTATTTAATTTTGTGACGGGTTTCGCTCACCGCTTCGATCTCGTCGTTTGTTTTGTCGTGTTGTTGAGTTCGGGCTTTCTTCGAAGTGAAGTAAGGTGGAAGAATATTATTTCTTGGCATATAAGGTAAGAATTATCCTCTCCTAATTATATTTAAATTCGTTGAAGTTATAGCTAAATCGTGTGATGAGAAATACGAGAATTATACCATAAACCGTATTTGATGTTGTTGGCTCGTGGGCTGTTTGTTAGACTGTTTTGTGGGCTATGCAGATGTTGTCATGGATGGAAATTATGGGAAATAGCGTGAATAATACGTTCTTAATGCTGCTATATATGTCTATAAGTTTATAGAGAGAATCGGTGGAAGATTTGTCAATATAGATTTGGACTAAAACTCGAGGAAAGAGATTTTGTGTTCTTGAATTAGTTGAAAAGGGATTGTGGCATAATTCTTACTTTGTTTGATATGGAAACTTGTATGTACGATTGTTGCTAATGTTGTTACAATTGATTGGGAGTTGTTTAAAGTTGGGGTGGAGCGGGTAACATAGAGGAAATGCTGCCCGATTTCCGTTAAGTTCTTACTAATCAAAATACTACTCAAGAAGTATAAACTAAGAAGTGATTCCCATAAGTGATTGGTTGTATATTTATAAGTTTGGGAAATTGTAGTTTATTAACAATAGTATTACTCTCATATTAAATAGGCTAAAAGAGCAACGAAGTAAGCTTGGTTACGGTTGATCTACGACAGGTATGTAAGGCTACCCTATTCCTTCTTTTGGCATGTCCTAGGTATACTAGGTTGATATTTGAGCCCCGGGGGCAATTCTGTTCCTTGAAATCCGAATTGGAAATCGAGTACTATTCATTCAATCTAATTGAACTATAAAACACTTGTTTTGTTGGAAGAGTGATTATATGTCCGAAACTTTTGCAAATGTAATCGAATCGCTTCGAAACTTCCATGTATGGTTCCATAGACCTCAAATGTCCGTAATTCATGTCCGCCACCTCGACTTGACCCGAGGTGGGCCCGCTAACTCTGAGATTCTTTCGTTTGCTCTATAAGGCTCATTTTTGTGTAATGTCGGCAAAAAGGGCTTTTGCTTATGAATTTGGCTACCGTAAAATAATGTTTTGATTGCCACGATATTCTAAATTATATTTTGAATCATAATTACCATTTTGGAAATACTTTTGTGAAATGAACCCCGTTTTGGTTAATTGTTCGAACTATTTTGACTAATGAGTCAACATGTGATTTTATCAAGTTTGCAAAAGTACTTTGATATATAAATTGCATTTTTTTCTCACGACTCCGCTCGTGCCCTTATTATGATTTCGTTCACCGGTTCCCGGGCCGGTTATGGTTCGTGCGCGCTATGATAAATTCGGCCGTATGCTGTGTTACGGTTCCCGAGACCTCGCCATAGGGCCGGGTTCCGTTTGGAGTTATGTTGTGATATGGTTGGCGATATGCTATGATGATATGTGTGTTCGGGGATGTACGGAGATTTGAACCTTCTGGTGTTATGCTGTGTGTGGCACCAGCGTCGGAGTGGTGACCACGTTCCTGAGCTTTGCATGATTTTATCTGCATTATGTATACATATGTTTTGGTACAGACTTTGATATACTGGTCAGTATTCCCTTTTTGTATCTGGTTGTTTTCAGTTATGGTTTACATTTCTGTACTCTATGCTTTACATACTCAGTACATTTTTCGTACTGACCCCCTTTCTTCGGGGGGCTGCGTTTCATGCCCGCAGGTACAGACGCCGGTGACCCACCACTGTAGGCTCCACGTCCTACTATTACAGAGTGCTCCTTTTGATTCGGAGCCCATATGTCGGTATATATCTTTTGTGATGTATATGCATATGTATATTTGACTATTTAGGGTACGGCGGGGCCCTGTCCCGTCATATGTCTTCGTTTTGTATTTGTAGAGGCCTGTAGTCATATATGTGGGTCGAGGGTCCTATATGTGTCTGCTTTGTTTACGATTTGTGTCTTAATGCGGTCCGTCTGTTATGGTGGCCAAAATGGCCCATATGTTTGTATCTGTACATATGACCGGCGATGTGCATTCCGCTGCTCCTTCTGTTTTGATATGATATTTTGGTATGCGCGACCGCTTAAGACAAGCTTTGATTTGAAATATGTATAAAATAACTATCATGAAATCTGAGTTAAGCTTTGATATGACGATTTGGCTGATATGTCCGTTTGGGGTGTCCAAGTAGGGCGCCAGTCGCGGCCCACGGGGCAGGGTCGTGACAAAAGTGGTATCAGAGCGGTTTGTCCTCGGAATGTCTACAGGCCATGTCTCGTAGAGTCTTGTTTATCGGTGTGTTGTGCACCACATCTATAAACTGGAGGCTACAGGGCATTTAGGGTGTTACTTTTCTTTGGATCTTAGATCGTGCAATAGAGCCAGCTGTAGGAAATAAATTCCTTTTCTTTCTAACCCTTGATTGCAGCTGGAGAGCGGTATCGACGTAAGACAACGACTGCTGACATTGGAAGATACACAGTACTCAGGTAAGTGATGGTATGAAAGACGTATGCTGGGTAAGGTATCCTGAAGTACGATTAGAACATAAAGTCGAACATTGAAAAGAGAAATGAACATGAAAAGTGTAGCAGGTGCAGTTGAGTTGGGCATGTGAGGTAAGCCTCGACATCTGTATACTTCTATCTGTAATTGTTAGCCCTGTGTGGCTATGATACGATATGATATATACGTATATATGTTGGCCCTGTGAGACATTGTCGGTATTTCCTGCGTGCAGGTTTTGGGATAATAAGAAGTACAGAGGAAACTCTGCCCAAATTTTTCCAGAAATAGAAAAAAAAAAGAGATATAAGTTGATAATATGTCTTGAAAGTCGATACCGATAGGGTAAATTTATTATGTCTGATTAAAGCTTTAAGAGATACCCTCCATGTCATCCGTGAGAGGCACCATTCTTATTTGGGAAATATTATTTCGAAGAAGCATATATGAGCAGCAAAGTTTGGAATCCATTTGAACGGACCTGAATACTTTCCAGCCACATTTTTACCTTAGAAAAACTCATACTGAAGGGCAAAAATGTCTAGCAATTAAGTTTCTCTTTTATTGAAAAGTATAAAGCATACAGCAAGTAGTTTATGAACTAATGATTCATTCACGACTCAAGAATAAATCTGGAGGTAACCCATGTGAATCAAGCATTAGAAGTCCCGTGGTGCTGGTCGAATTCTAGTTTTTCTTCTGCTGGTGGTTGAAGGATGCTTCATAGTAATATTTTATTGGTTCTTAATTAACTAATTGGAGATAGAATCTGTGGAAGGTAACTTAAACTTGTGGGCTGTCTAGGATCATGTATTTTATATGTTGTTGGTGAAATGCTAGGATGATTTGGAAGGGCTTGTGATACTAAGGGATGGTTTAGAAAAAGGTGGCAACTCGTAACAGAACATTTTATTGAGGTATCGAGTGAACTGACAAGTAGGGATAAATTGTGATGAGTTTACAGTTAAAAGGAGTAGTAGTATGATTGAGATAAAAATACGGAGGAGAAAGAGTTATGACAAATTACGAAGGTAATGATAAGACAGCTTGTGAGATGCTAAGGGTAAGATCGATCAGAAAGGGTGAAGGGTTAAGTACGTCTAGTCCATAGAGTGTAATTAAAGCATAGTAAGAGTCGTGAATAAGATTAAGAAGTGTTACGTTATGGGATGGCTTACGAACAGGATGTAATGTAAATACCATAAGGATTGCCACAGGAATGGGTAAAGCCTAGCAAGGAAGTAACTAAAGGAGATGATGTAATTAGTGTGAAACGGAAAAGCAAATGTAGAACGAATAAGGAAGACCTACCAAGTCCTATAGGAAAAGTTCAGAATAGAGATCAAGTGGTAACGAAAGTGGAAGCGCGCACAGGAAGAGAAGAAGTAATTGAAAGAAGAAGATAGAAAGAAAGCGAGTGGGATTACAGTGTAGCTTGGAAAACGAGTAATACAAGTGACAGAGCTGTGAAAGACCAACCTATAGGAAGATGAGCAACGAGACAGAATGAATGCCAGAAATGACTGGTATAATAAGAACAAATAGGGGAGAACAGAATATGTTTCGAAAATGAGAAAGGGGATTATGTAAAAGTAGTGTTTTCCGAAGGATACAGGAGTAGCATGAGATTCTTCGTGCACAGAATAAAAGATAGGCACACATTGGAGAAATGAAAGGAATACTAAAGGAAGCACTCAAGACAAACGTAACTAATTGAGTATGAGTATAGGACAAAAGGGAAATATATAGTTATGAACTTAAGATGTAGTACGATGAGAAGGTGATAAGACAAGACCATTATTAAGACGAATTTGATATGATTTTGAGTAAGTTAGAAATTACCGTTGGGTATACAACAAGGATGAAAAGCAGGAGGCATAAAAGAGTACTATGTGTACGTGACTTCACCTCGGAAACAGTGAAATCCTTAAAGGACAAGGATTGCAGATTTCCAAGCCAACTGGTGTATTGTAAATATATTATAAGAAACAGACGGTATCCGTTGGGATAAAGATAGTGTTATGAAAAAGCTGGAGACACTTATTATTAGAATATAAGTGCGACTGAATGGAGAATTTTAGACGATGATAAGCACCACCTAACTACTGATTGGGATGAATAGAATGTGGCTTCGGACAAATTGCTACATTAATTATATTACTCGAGTACCAACCATCAGATAAGATTTTGTACTATACATCGAGAGTTCTCATCGCCTCGTGATTGCTGGAGTTTTATACATGGGTAACATGAGTTGTAGATGATATAAAGGAAGACATGGATATGGTGTAGTATACCAAATGTAGTGGATAGGAATTATATGGATTTGAAAATTCGAAAAGGAGACATAGAGAAGAATATAAATAGATAATGATATGGGTACACCCAAAAGGGGGGAAGCGGATGAGAGAAATGCAAGTGTAGGATGAAAACAACTGATACTGCCATACATTTAATGTGAAAACTTAAACTTTAAGTGAGATCCCTTGTTGAAACAAGTTAGTAAGATTTGAAAGCCAGAAATAAACGGATATAAGCCAAGATGGTATTTGAGACAGTGCTGAGAATTATTGGTAAAAGATTTTGGATAATATGACATCAGAAGGTGGATGCTTATAACAAGGAAGAATATGACAAGAGAATGGTAATGAGTAACTTAAAAGATGTTATAAAGGATATCTACGCTATACTGGTTTAAAGGCTAAAATATTGGCAACAGAGTTGTTCGCTAATGGTATCGCGACACATAAGTAGCAAAGGAGAAAGGATAGGAAATCTCTCCTATAGTAGGATATGAGAAAACCAAATGGTGAATAGTGGAAGGGAAAAGAGTATTACAAGAAGGCTACAAACGAGTTTTAGTACGGATATGTACAGCAGAATGGACCAGGAAAAGGGTAGACTCTGACTAAAGATTAGAAACACTTTATACAAGTGGTACAAGAATAGTTATGCAACCTACGAATATTTGTATACTAAGAATGAGACCGAGTGGGTACTTGATAAGAAGAGTAAGAATTCAGTAACAATAATGTGGCTGCGATATTTTGGATACATTAGGGAAAGGTGTAAGGTGGTTTGAGCCAAATTACAGAGATAGAATTGGTACTGAGGGCAAATAGGACATGACCATGGTTGAGCCTTAATATCAATTGAAAGATATAAGAGAAGAATATAGGTTCTGCATAAAGACTAGCGAGGCAACGCTAAGATATTTCGTGGGCTAATTCGAGCCCCTACACCTGCTCGTGTACAGATTGCAGTAAGATGCGTGGTAGGAAAGCTAAGAGAAAATTTGAGAAAAAGGGGAAATGGAAGAGTTTGAATCAGAATTAGAGAAACGACACGAGATAATATGCCTAAAGCATTGCCAGTTAGAGTAAGGGAAATTACGAAATGATTTAACCGAGACAATCAGAACAAGCGAGTTACTAGTTACTGGATGACAGTAAAGTTATATTATGAGGAGACCCTAGCACTATTTGATAGCCAACCCTAAGGATCGAGATCAAGAAATAAAAGCAAGTGATAGTTAAAGACCTTTAAAAGAAAGTCAGAAAGTGACACATGATGCTGAGGATTCCAGAATACGGACTGTAACAGCGGAGTAAAGTAAGGATATAGGAATACAAAAATGTTACCCTCTGGGAAATTTCATTTTTCTTGTAGGACCTGCGAAGGGTTTACAGGTTACCAGAGACATGCAATACTCCAGGGATATTAAAGTCTAATGAACTGACGAGGGACGTCTGCGCGTTATAAAAATTGTATTTAAAAATTGAGAGGTAAGACAACAACGTGGAATTATTACATCGAGAAGCAACCGAAAGAGGAAATATTATCGGAATGGCTACTTAGAGACCTGGAATACGTTATAGTGGATTAAAGGGAATTGACCAATGAAACAAGCATGTCAAGGGCATAATTAAATAAGAGAACACTTGAGAAAGTATTGGGAGTTTAGGACCAGTTTAACATTCGAGGACGAATGTTTCAAAGGGGGGAAGAATGTTATATCCCATACTTTTGTACGCTTGATTTGTCGTAAGTTAATCGACATAAGTTTAAGGGCAAGATTAATTCCTTTTGAGGTTCTAAGTATTTATGTGACGCTTAACAAGTGTGATGACGGTGATTGAGAATAATATTTTATGTGTACCAAAAGGGATTATGGACTAATGCTATATCACATAATTGTGATAATAAGTATATGAAGTGTGTTAAAAGTGGTTCATATTTAAGTGGATTGAGATCAAAAAATTAGTTATGTGGATAATTGGTTAAAAGTGGAATAAAGTGGGAGAGTATAAAATTAAATGTGGTGTTAATTAAAAAAATTAGTGGATAAGTGTTAAAGGTTAACCATTTCCACGTGTGTACCAGCCACAAAGCAGCCAAGTGACCCACACATCCATATATCCTTTTGATGACACGTATGGGGTAAGTTTTTTTCCTTTTTATAAAGATATATATGGTGGGCCGTGAGTTATAAAAGGATTGCAATCTTGGGGATTTAATTTTCAGCAAAACATTTTCATCTAATGAAAATTAGAGCAGCAACGTACTGCCATAAACATTAGATTTTCATCTAATGAAAATCAGTACTTAAAAGATTAAGCAAGCAGCAACGTTATTTAATTTTGTGACGGGTTTCGCTCACCGCTTCGATCTCGTCGTTTGTTTTGTCGTGTTGTTGAGTTCGGGCTTTCTTCGAAGTGAAGTAAGGTGGAAGAATATTATTTCTTGGCATATAAGGTAAGAATTATCCTCTCCTAATTATATTTAAATTCGTTGAAGTTATAGCTAAATCGTGTGATGAGAAATACGAGAATTATACCATAAACCGTATTTGATGTTGTTGGCTCGTGGGCTGTTTGTTAGACTGTTTTGTGGGCTATGCAGATGTTGTCATGGATGGAAATTATGGGAAATAGCGTGAATAATACGTTCTTAATGCTGCTATATATGTCTATAAGTTTATAGAGAGAATCGGTGGAAGATTTGTCAATATAGATTTGGACTAAAACTCGAGGAAAGAGATTTTGTGTTCTTGAATTAGTTGAAAAGGGATTGTGGCATAATTCTTACTTTGTTTGATATGGAAACTTGTATGTACGATTGTTGCTAATGTTGTTACAATTGATTGGGAGTTGTTTAAAGTTGGGGTGGAGCGGGTAACATAGAGGAAATGCTGCCCGATTTCCGTTAAGTTCTTACTAATCAAAATACTACTCAAGAAGTATAAACTAAGAAGTGATTCCCATAAGTGATTGGTTGTATATTTATAAGTTTGGGAAATTGTAGTTTATTAACAATAGTATTACTCTCATATTAAATAGGCTAAAAGAGCAACGAAGTAAGCTTGGTTACGGTTGATCTACGACAGGTATGTAAGGCTACCCTATTCCTTCTTTTGGCATGTCCTAGGTATACTAGGTTGATATTTGAGCCCCGGGGGCAATTCTGTTCCTTGAAATCCGAATTGGAAATCGAGTACTATTCATTCAATCTAATTGAACTATAAAACACTTGTTTTGTTGGAAGAGTGATTATATGTCCGAAACTTTTGCAAATCTAATCGAATCGCTTCGAAACTTCCATGTATGGTTCCATAGACCTCAAATGTCCGTAATTCATGTCCGCCACCTCGACTTGACCCGAGGTGGGCCCGCTAACTCCGAGATTCTTTCGTTTGCTCTATAAGGCTCATTTTTGTGTAATGTCGGCAAAAAGGGCTTTTGCTTATGAATTTGGCTACCGTAAAATAATGTTTTGATTGCCACGATATTCTAAATTATATTTTGAATCATAATTACCATTTTGGAAATACTTTTGTGAAATGAACCCCGTTTTGGTTAATTGTTCGAACTATTTTGACTAATGAGTCAACATGTGATTTTATCAAGTTTGCAAAAGTACTTTGATATATAAATTGCATTTTTTTCTCACGACTCCGCTCGTGCCCTTATTATGATTTCGTTCACCGGTTCCCGGGCCGGTTATGGTTCGTGCGCGCTATGATAAATTCGGCCGTATGCTGTGTTACGGTTCCCGAGACCTCGCCATAGGGCCGGGTTCCGTTTGGAGTTATGTTGTGATATGGTTGGCGATATGCTATGATGATATGTGTGTTCGGGGATGTACGGAGATTTGAACCTTCTGGTGTTATGCTGTGTGTGGCACCAGCGTCGGAGTGGTGACCACGTTCCTGAGCTTTGCATGATTTTATCTGCATTATGTATACATATGTTTTGGTACAGATTTTGATATACTGGTCAGTATTCCCTTTTTGTATCTGGTTGTTTTCAGTTATGGTTTACATTTCTGTACTCTATGCTTTACATACTCAGTACATTTTTCGTACTGACCCCCTTTCTTCGGGGGGCTGCGTTTCATGCCCGCAGGTACAGACGCCGGTGACCCACCACTGTAGGCTCCACGTCCTACTATTACAGAGTGCTCCTTTTGATTCGGAGCCCATATGTCGGTATATATCTTTTGTGATGTATATGCATATGTATATTTGACTATTTAGGGTACGGCGGGGCCCTGTCCCGTCATATGTCTTCGTTTTGTATTTGTAAAGGCCTGTAGTCATATATGTGGGTCGAGGGTCCTATATGTGTCTGCTTTGTTTACGATTTGTGTCTTAATGCGGTCCGTCTGTTATGGTGGCCAAAATGGCCCATATGTTTGTATCTGTACATATGACCGGCGATGTGCATTCCGCTGCTCCTTCTGTTTTGATATGATATTTTGGTATGCGCGACCGCTTAAGACAAGCTTTGATTTGAAATATGTATAAAATAACTATCATGAAATCTGAGTTAAGCTTTGATATGACGATTTGGCTGATATGTCCGTTTGGGGTGTCCAAGTAGGGCGCCAGTCGCGGCCCACGGGGCAGGGTCGTGACAGCGTATAACGAGGCAAGAACGTAAACTGTACATAGGAAGGCCCCTCTTTAGGCCGGCTGTCATGTAGGCTTTTATTTTCATCTTTGAAACGTTTCTTTTCATAGGCATAGGAATCAACATTTTTATATTACTTATTCTCGTGTACAGAAAACAGTACATTTCAGTAACGGTATCTTTTGCTCACATTTACAGACGCCGAATACAATCGGCTCTCCCAACCCCCCCTCGGTGTCCCTTATTCATGTATACAGAAAACAGTACAATTCAGTAGACGGTATCTTTCATTTACATTTACAGACGCCGAATACAATCGGCTCCCCCAACCCCCTCCCCAACGATGACCCAACATATTACATCACATATGTATCACACATTATATATATATATATATATATACAGACGCCGCGTACGGCTCATCCCATATCCCGCGTCCAGGATGGAATCCAGCTGAATCAGGTGGTGATATAACAGTGGCCCTTCCCTTTTTCCCCACATACACATACATATACATTTACTCATCTTTTATGCATATACATGTCTTATATACATTTACTTTACCATATATATATACATACCCATACACGTATACCCGTTTTATGTACCTATATCATATAAGCACACAAGAGAGCCAAGGAAAATCATGTATCCATCGGAGTGACATAAGGTCGGTGACCTCCGATTACATTACGGAATGCTAGTGATAGCTTTGTCTCACCTAGAAGGAACAAGTATTGAAACTATCAACGGAAAATAGTGTTATAGTAACCGAAAATGAAATCTTAGGTATTTTAGAAAATAAAGTTATAACTAGAAAATATAAATATGATTCAACAATTAGTTTATCGCTTTCATGTTTATATGAAGTACTTGGCTTAGTCGTAGAGTCGTTCCGGTCGTACTTATCATAGCTACATTCTCTTGTCCGACATTGTCATTATCATTATCATCATAGAAACACTCCCGCTCGAGTAGTCATAGTACTTATCACTTGGTGACGAAATCGGGATCAAAGGCCCCCTTTTGATTCACTTCATGTACGTTAACCAAGATTATTGGAAAATCCGAGAGTAACGGGCCCACCTCGGGCCGGACGAGGTAGCGTATATAATTTACCCATATTACGTGTCATAACGTTACTTGTATGAGTCTGTCACGACCCAGCCCCGTGGGCCGCGACTGGTGCCCTTCTGGGACACCCCAAACGAACTCACACCCAAACCATCGTAATCAGCCTCGTCCAAACTCAACGTACGTTATTTGAACTCAACATCGTAATCAGATATCTACCGAACACTTATCCTAAGCAGTCGCCCGTACAGATCAGACAAATCACAAATCAGAAAGGAGGCGGAATATACATCGCCAAATTTCACACACGCACATCAGAAGGGTGGCGGAATGCACATCGCCCCCAAGTACATACACATACATACAAACTCAGAGGCCGACTTGGCCATAGCAGCGTACGGGCCGCTTAAGAATGCAAAACAGACTCACATGCAAACACACCGGACCCACGACCCACAAATCTGACTACAGGCCTCTAAACAAAGCAGAACATATGAACATATGACGGGACAGGGCCCCGCCGTACCCACACATCCACAAATGTACCGAACACACACATACAACAGAAGATATGTACCAAAAGTAGGCTCCGGATCAAGGGGAGCTCTCCAACACAGCAGAATGAGTAGCCTAAACTGGAGGACCACCCAAACGAGCTTCTGTACCTGCGGGCATGAAACACAGCCCCCGAAGAAACGGGGGTCAGTACGGGAGAAGTACTGAGTATGTAAAGCAGAAGGTACAGAAATCACAAACACAGCTGGAGTCAGAAAGAACAAACACAACGTCAACGTAACAAAGCAAACCTGTGCGGAAGGCAAACGTACGTATGCAAATCAAATCATGGATAGGGTTTAGGAACGTGGTCACCCCCCCGACGCTGGTGCCACAACACATCATAACTCCAGAAGGTTTCAAATCTCCGTACCGTCTCCAGACACATCATATCACACACACATCATATCATCAGAACATATCCAATGCCATATCACATCATAACTCCATAAACGGTAACCGGCCCTATGGCGAGGCCTCGGAAACCGTAACACATCATAACTCCCGAATATATTATAGCGCGCACGATCACAAAGTCGGCCCGGGTACCGACGAACGAAGTCATAGCAGACAGCACGAACAGAGTAGTGCAGAAACCATATGCATATCAAAAAATAATTTGTCGGACTCAACATATAGTTTACATGTAGGAATCAGATTGATCAAAGTATGCGTATAAAAGTTACGAAGTTCCAAACTGTCAAATTCGCAAGAAAAACTGTTCAGAAGTCGCTTTCCGAAAATCTCACATTATTCAAAGTACAGAACGTACGTTAATGGCATAAGAAGTTTCAAACACATCCTTGGGTCATAAGCAGACAGTCGCAGATTATAACGGACACAAACGGACCAAACAAACTGAATAAGAGGAGCCTCGGGGCTCGCGGGCCCACCTCGGGTCAACTTGAGGCGGCGGACACAAATCACAGACTTTCGGCTCCATAGAGCCATCTACGGAAGTTTCGAGGAGTTTCGGACACAACAGCACAAGTTATGGAGGTACGAACATTCTTTTAACCAAATGCGACAAAAAGGGTTCAATCGCGCTGAATGAATAGTGCTCGAACTTGAACTTCGATTTCCAAGAGCAGGGTTATTCCCGAGGGGCCGATCTTAACCTAGTATGTCTAGGACATGCCAAAAGAATGATAGGTAGGCTTTACATACCTGGTTGGCGCCTTACGCTCCTCAAATCGCAATTCCCGTTTCGTCCAGAAACTGCAAATGGTCACTTTTACCAGTTACTATTCATGAGAATTAACATTTTAGTCTTTGGGCTATATTTGGCTACCGAAATTTCGGCAGCACTTCCCCTATAAATCTAACACCCCCGAGACTTAGCTCGGCTCAAAATACAACGAAAACAACAGCCCAAACATCATAAAACCATACAAACCACAATCATACTACATTAACTTCAAAATTTCACTTTAATACATAAGTTGGCAAATTCTTGACTCAACTTCAAAATTCCAAATCTATTTCCACATTAGTCCATTCATTCACTCATTCCCAATTATTCAAACACACTACATACAAGTTCCAAATCACATACAAACATCCCCAAAGTTCACTACTTTCCAATTTTCATTCAAAACACCAAAAGTTACGACGAACGTTCTAACTTGCGTCGTTTCATTCCAAATTCGTTATCATCAACCATAAATCCTATTTAAGGTCTTTAGTGTCATAAATATACTATGATATACACAAATATACCAAAGGTATACGCTTTCCGATAACGTCCGAAATTATTTTCTAGCACCAACTCAATTCTTTAATCGATCCTTTACGACATAAAGATCACAACAACACATTATTCAAACTAAACAAGATAAAATTCTTATGGCTTGCACCACATGGAACTCACGGCCAAACACACCCTTTTTTCCACACACACACCATGCACAAACACAACTTCATCCCACAATCTTCACACTAATCCAATCACTAACACATATACATCCATTTCATAACATTAAAACATAAAAATCTTACCTTTTTCTTGAATTTCCGACTTGTCGCAAACGTCGCTCTTTCTCCAAACTACTTGTATCACGTCGGAGAGCGTCTTGAGTACTTTACAACTATGTGAAAATCAAGATTTTTGGATCAAACACAAGGCTTGGGAATTATTTCTTTTTCCCCTATTTTCTACACGGCCGAATGCCTTTTTTTGGGTGTTCTAGAATTTTTATGATTTGTTCTTGATATCTACTAAGGTTAGCATGATATATATCCAAATAGGAGTCATGTGCATAGCACATGACTCTTTAAAAGTGGGCTTGGGCTTGCCTCTTGGCCGGCCACTTCAATGATTTGGGCCTCAATTTTTGTGTTGCATTTTTCTTGGCCCAATCCACTAAACGTCCCGTTTTGTAATTCCCGAAACTAATTTCCGAAATTCTAAATTTACACTCGGCCTTCACCAATGTCTCAACATTAAGAATTCCATAACCAACATAGCCATATTCACCAAAATCAAGTTATGTCCTTATAACACACAAGTCGAAATTATTTCTCAATTTCCAATTAAACGAAAACACGGGACATAACATTCTCCCCCCCTTAAGAACATTCGTCCTCGAATGTTGAATCGACCTCATGGGTGTCGTACTACTCCGGGAGGGTTCTCTTGATAGTTGTCCTTTATTGATCTTTCCGACATGGCTCCTTTACCAACATTAGGGGGCAAATTTTCACGTCACTGACTCAAATGCCTTCATAATACACTTTCTCATACCCCCACGTGATTACCGGTCCACACGCCATATTCTTGTAATGGACGAACGCTTTCCAGACATCATAGTCAATATCATTTTCTTGTCACACTCCTGAGTTTCCTTACCGCATCGTCGTAATCTCACTTTACTTCATATCAGACACTTCATGCCAAACAGATTCAGAACTAAAGCCGGACGCACATAAGCATATCGGACAGATTCATAGTCAACATCAAAGGTATAGAAGTATATCAGACAGACTGAAATGTGTCAAACAAATCTGGGCTCGGAGTTAGACGTACAAAGGCGTATCAGACGAATTTGTAAGCAGGATCAACACACGAAGATACACCAGACAGATTCACAATTGAAGTCAAACGTATGGACTCATATCGAACGGATCCGAAATCAGAATCAAATATACAGGATTGTTTCATACAAAGTTGTGACTAGTCAAACCGAAGTGTATCAAACACACACGCGGTCAAAATCAAACGCACCGAAGCATATCAGACGGATTTATATCCAGATTCAGACCCACAGAGGTGCGCCAGACAGGAACGGATTCAGAATCAAACGCACAAAAGGTTCATCGGACGGGAACATAGTCGAACTCAAAAATATAGAGGCGTACTAGGCAGAGCCTTATCAGACTCGGAAATGCAAAAGCGCCACAGATAGGATGTCAATTTAGGATCAAATCATTCCTATTAGGGCTTCAATAATTCATGATAATTCCCTTTATTTGCAAACTCACTCACCAAGTCGTCACACAATTTACTTTGCGTCTTACGTACCAACTCCTTCAAGGATTCCAATCACTCACACTGCTTATCTTTTATTTATCACAACATCAGTTTCCGGGGCTCGGCTCTCAACCCACCTGGCACTGAATGAAAATCATACACACACATACACATACACGTACACATACACACACTTATTCGGACCTTACTGGAGAAAATCTCTGGCTGTTATGGCCCGATCCATAAATATTAGTGCCGAGGAACCTACGACCCGATCCATATAAGTTAGTGCCATGGAACGTACGACCCGATCAATCTCCAGACAAATCGTATCACAAACATACCACATCATCAGAACATATCAAATGCCATATCACATCATAACTCCATAGACGGTAACCGGCCCTATGGCGAGGCCTCGGAAACCGTAACACATCATACTTCCGAATATGGTATAGCGTGCACGATCACAAAGCCGGCCCGGGTACCGACGAACGAAATCATAGCGAATGGCACGAACGGAGTAGTGCAGAAACCATATGCATATCAAAAGTAATTTACAAGACTCGACATATAATTACATATAGGCATATACCGACGCCAGAAGGCTCGGAGTAGGAGTCAGGTCGATCAAAGTTAATATATGGAAGTTACGAAGTTCCAAACTGCAAAACCTTTGAAAAACAATTCACAGGTCACTTTCCGAAAATCTAACATCATTCATAGTGCAAACGTTCAATAACGATATAGGAAATTTCAAACGGACCTTTGCGTCATAGGCAAATGATTACTTTTCATATCGAACGAAAATGAGCCAAACAAACCAAATAAGGGAAGCCTCGGGGCTTGCAGGCCCACCTTGAGTCAAATCGAGGCGGCGGACACAAATCACAGACTTTAGGCTCCATAAAGCCATCTACGAAAGTTTCGGAGAGATTCGGACACAATAGCAAAAGTTAGGAAGGTTTGAACATTCTTTCAACCAAATGTAAGGAATAGGTTTCAATTGCGCTGAATGAATAGTGGCCAAAATTAAACTTGGATTTCCAAGAATAGAATTATCCCCGAGGGTCCGATCTTAACCTAGTATAACTAGGACATGCCAAAAGAAGGAAAGGTAGGCTTTACATACCTGGATTGCACCTTACGCTCGTCAAATCTCAATTCCCGTTTCGTCCAAAAACTGCAAATGGTCACTTTTACCAGTTACTATTCATGAAAGTTAACATCTTAATCTTTGGGCTATACTTGGCTACCGAAATTTCGGCAGCATTTCCCCTATAAATCTAACACCCCCGAGACTTAGCTCGGCTCAAAATACATCAACAACAACAACCCAAACATCATCAAACAACATAAACCACAATCAAGTCATTCTAACTTTAAAGTTCTACCTTACTACACAAGTTGACAACTTTCATTCAAACTTCACAATTCCAAACTTACGCCCACATTATTGTATTCATTCACCCATTCAAGATTATCCAAACCCATCCCAATTACACTCCAACAATATACAAAATTTCCCGAAGTTCATTACTTTCCATATTTCATCCAAAACATCAAAACTTACGGCGAACATTCTAACTCGCATTGTTTCATTCCAAATTCATTAACATCAACCATAAGTCATATTTAAAGTCTTTAGCATCATAGATATACAATGATATACACAAATATACCAAAGATATATACTTTCCCATAATGTTCCGAAATCCTTTTCCAACGCCAATTCAATTCATTAAATAATCATTTAAGTTATAAAGGCCACAACGACGCAACTAACAAACTTAAACGAAATCAAATTCATCTTGTCCTCCACAATTCATGGCTCACGGCCACATACCAACACATGCACACACACGGCTTTCTACACACACATCCAAGTTACGGGATTCTCGTCTATTCTCAATCCTTAACACATTCATATCAATTCCATAACATTAGAGGGGCAAAATTCTTACCTTTTCTTAAGTTTCCGACTTGTCGCAAACGCGCACCTTCCGCCAAACTAATTGTACCCCGTCGGAGAGCGTCTTGAGTACTTTACAATATGTGAAGAACAAGGATTTTTGGATCAAACACAAGGCTTGGGAATTTTTTTTTGTTCTTATAGGGGTTCTCGGCCGAGAGCCTTTCTTTGGTGTTGCTCAATTTTTTTTTTGTGTTTTGTTTTAGTTCTAGATAACTCCAAAGGGAATATGGATATATATCCAATTATAGGTCATGTGTATATCACATGACCTTTAAAAAATGTGGGCTTGGACCTTGTCTTGGCCGGCCACTTCAAGGCTTTGGGCCTCAATTTTTTTGTTGTCCAATTCTTGGCCCAATTCATTAAAAGTCCCATTTTGTAATCCCCGAAACTAATTTCCGAAATTCCAAATTTACCCTCGGCCTTCCCCAATGTCTTGACATTAATGATTTCATAACCAACATAGTCACATCAACTAGAATCAAAATATTTCCTCATAACACACAAGTCTTAATTATTTCTCGATTTCCAATTATACGAAAACACGGGACATAACATTCTCCCCCCCTTAAGAACATTCGTCCTCGAATGTTAAGTTGACCTCACGGGGCGTCATACTACTTCGGAAGGGTTCTCTTTATAGTTGTCCTTTGTTGCTTTTCCGACATGGCTTCTTTATCAACATTACGGGGGGGGGGGGGGGGGGGGGTAAATAAAAATTTTCACATTACTGATTCAAATGCCTTCCTAATACATCTTCTCATACCCCACGTAATCACCGAACCATACGCTATGTTCTTGTAATGGACAAACGCTTCCCAGACATTATAATCAATATCATTTCTCGTTATACTTCTGAGTTTCTTACCACATCGTCATAATCCCACTTCACTTCATACCAGACACTTTATGCCAAACAGATTCAGAGCTAGGGTTGGACGCGTATAAGCATATCGGACGGATTCATAGTCAACGTCAGAGGTACGGAAGTATGTCAGACAAATCTGAGATCGGAGTCAGACGTACAGAGAGGTATCAGACAGATTCGAAATCAGAATCAGACGTACAGAATTGTATCATACAGAGTCGTGATCGAAGTCAGACAGACCGAAATGTATCAGACATACGAAGATGTATCAGACAGACGCGTGATCAAAATCAGACGTACAAAGGCATATCAGGCGGATTTATATCCAGAGTCAGACATACAGGGGTGTGCCAGACAGAAACGTATTCAGAATCAGACGTACAAAAATTCATCAGATGGGAACATAATCAAGCTCAGAAATACAGAGGCGTACTAGGCAGAGCCTTATCGGAATCGGGAGTGTAGAAGTACAACAGATAGAATATCAAATTAGAATCAAATCGCTCCTATTAAGGCTCCAATGATTCATGAGAATTTCCCTTTATTTGTAAACTTGTTTGCCAAGTGATCATACAAATTGTCTTTCGAGTCGCTCATCGGCTCCTTCAGAGGTTCCGCTTATTCACACTCTTATTCTTCATTACTCACAATATTAGTTGCCTGGACTCGGCTCTTGTTCCATATGGACACCAAACAAAAATCATACACACACACATACACACACTTACTAATACCTTACTGGCGAACGTCTTAGACTGTTGTTCAAATTCGTTCAATTTCCCAAGCGGTGGTGTACCCTTTTCTTTTTGCCCATTTAGTCCGCCTCGTTCTGCGCGACTCCTTTAAGGGCACTAATTACTCCACACATTCTATTTTTCTTTTGGTTACCCCAAATTTCCATTTATATTTATCATACTTTCACTTGTGAGAAACTTTGCATTACTTCCCAGGGGGTCACCCATCCCAGAATTGCTCTGGCTTGAGCACGCTTAACGCCGAAACTTTCATGCATTTTGACGCATTAGTGCTGATATAATTTCGTCAATTGCCCCGCACGACCTTTGTCACGAAATTTTGGGGCCAATCGGGGTCTTAGCAAATTTTTTTCTTTTTGGGAAGTTTTCGTAGTGGGTCCCACTCCGACCCAAAGAGGTCGTTTGCTCTTCTGGCTATATGGTTTATCGCTTTAGCCTGTCAAATTCCCTATATTCGCCTCCCACATGAATAGATGGCTGCCTCAAATATTTTCATTAATTCGGATTCTTACCCTACTTTTACGGACACGCAGAAAGAGAATATCGCGTAATATACTGGAATACAGACCTATCATTCCACATATTCATTCAGGAAAAGGTTAGTAATATACCTGGGTCTGCGTCTGGTGATGCCTCTGGGTCCCGCCGACCAGTCAAAGCGTATATGCGGTTCGAGGGACCGCTAGAATCTGAACCCCCACCACGGCCTCTACCGCGGCCCGCTGGTGCTGGCATACCTCGCCCCGTAGAGCGCGTGGCCGAAGGGGTAGATGGCGAACCAGCAACGGATCTCGTCGGCTGTGCTGCGCTACCAGAACAGCCTGCCCACGGACAATCTCGCATGATATGGCCCTGGCGGCCGCAAGCAAAACAGGCCCCTATGGCCCTGAAGCACTCACTTGGGTGCGATCTTCCACAATACGAACACGGGGGCATAGGTGGCCTAGTCTGACCGGGGCCCCTGCTCGCCTGAGGACCTGGGGCTCTGGAACTCTGGTCTGCCCTGGACGGTCCTGCGCCATCAAATCGCTTACTAGCAGACTGTGTGTCCCGGCCTAACGGAGGGAAGTACCCACGAGACTGATACTGAGGCTGCCCGCCCCGAGAATCTCCAGAATACCCCGCTAATCTGGCCCTCTTGGGCCGTCTCCCATCATACTCTCTGCTGGGCCGATCTGCTCGGTGCCGGTTCTCCATCCCCTGGGCGTAGGCCTGTAGACGGGCAATGTCCATATCTGTCTGCAATGACACCGCCATACAGCCGTCGATCAAGTAACGATCCAACCCCATAACATATCTGTGCATCCGATCAGACATATCTGCTACCACGGCAGGTGCATACCGGGCCAGGGAATCAAACTCCAGATTATATTCACGAACACTTCGACCCCTCTGCTGCAGATGTAAAAACCGATCAGCTCACTCCCGTCGTAACTCTGGGGGCAGAAAGTGGCGGGTGAAAGCAGTCACAAACTGATCCCACGTAGCTGGAGGAGCACCCTCACCCCTGGGTAACTCCCAAGTCTCGTACCAGTGAGCGGCAACATCCCGAAGTCTATGCGAGGCCAGCTCAACCGACTCGGTCTCTGAAGCCCTGACCAAGTCTAATGCACGCCGCATCCCCCGAATAAAGTCATGGGGGTCCTCATCGGGCTTAGACCCGAAAAACTCTGGAGGGCCACATAATAAGAACTCCCGAACTCTCAGGCTGTCCCGCCTGTCATCATCATCATCGTCCCTCCGCCCACGTCTGCGAGCCTGTCCCGCTACTATTGTGGTCAACAATTGTACAGCCTCCCTCAGGGTCCTGTCCTCCGCCCCTGGCTGAGGAGCTGGAGTCTCAAGAGCGGGTACACGTGTTACGTCCCGTATTTTTATACATTGGGACAACCCGGATTAATTATGATAATTTAAGGCCAAGATTTTTCCGGGATTTGAAGTCGGGACTTTTGACCATTTGATTTTAATTTGAGATATAAGTCATGTATGAAATTGATGGCATTGAACACTTAGGGAAAATTGGGACTACAATTCATAAAATTGGAATTAAAATGTTGTGAAAAAAAAAAAAAAAAAAAAATTCCTTGGTGGCCATGTAAATGGGAATTGGTCCCACACATTGTGTGGCCAATTTTAATTGGTCCACTCCATGTGTGGGCCAAGGACACTTGGACAACAACTATATGAGCCTAAAGTATGACCAAGTAGTCATCTTTTCCCCATTGCAAGACTTAGAAAAAATAAAAATCAAGGAGTTGAAGACCACCTTCAACACCCCTCTCGGCTACAAACCAAGAAAAACCAAATCCAAATCAAGCCACCCCAAAATTATTTCCTTGGTATAAATCAACTATTTAGAAGTCCCTAAGTAACGTGGAAGAGTTGTTTGGGTCATCCAACCACTAGTTGTGCCCAATTGCAAACCCTAACTATTGAAGGAAGTGAAGAAGGAAGGTAAGCATTCATTATGTTTTTGTGTTATGAAGGTTATATTCATGTTGTAGTATCTTATAGTGGTTGGAAATCATGAAATATAGTATGATTGGGAGTGGGTCGTGTGATGGGTGTTGTGTTGTGATTGAAATTATGAATTAATGTTTAGTTAGTTGATTGGGATCATTGTAAGGTGAAGAACAATTGAGAATCATCCATATATGTGTATATATAGTGTTGATTGAAATGAGTCACATTATATGACGATGAATGAATGAACGTCGCTTAATGTTTTAATCGCCGTCGCTATGAATCTTATGTTGGAAATGAATGTTTGTTGACTCAAAATGATGTTGTTAATGTGCGGACTGTTTTTGGAGGTTATTGTATATTTATTGTAATTGGTATATTGATGAGATAGCATTGTTAGAATGTAATTTGAGGATACAAACCATGATTTGGAAATGAAGAAATTTTTTTTTTTAAAGGGCTGTCTCGGTTGGGGCTGTTTTCGGCCAGCTTGGAAAAAAAAATTCGGGTTGTTGGAAATGTGGTATGAATTGCTTAGAATGCCCTTGAATGTTGTTAGTATGGGTTTGGATTAATAATCAAATGTACGAACGGTATTGTGGCTTTAAAGTAAGCCATGGAATTGAATAATTGGGAAGTTGTCAAATGGCGTAAAAGAGAGCTACCATTATTATTTTGCTTTTCGGATTGGTTGTCAATGTTACTAGGTTGGTTATTGTGGTTGTTGTTGTTGATTTTGAGCGAGTTAAATTCTCGGGGTAGCCTATTTACAGGGGAAATGCTGCCCGGATTTCTGTAGAATTAAGGGCGAAATTGGAATTTAATGCCCAAAAAGTCTTTAGCTAATGTTTGGCATTTTATGGCTTGTTTGTAGACCTTGGGCAGCCCGAATCATAGTTTGGACTTAGCTTGAGTTGGATCATATTGGAGAGCGTTTGAGGTATGTAAAGCAACCTTCCTTCTTTTGGCATGCCTTAGTTTCACATAGGCTAGATTAGAGCTTTAAGGGAATTCCAAATTCGAGATCCGAGCATGTTATGATCCATATATATATATTCTTTGGCACTCTTATGTATGTTTTTATGAAATATGAACCATGATGTATTTGAAGTAATCGCTTTCCGAAATTCGCATAGAAAATGTTCGCTTTAAGGAATTTTGTAATCTTTGAATGCCATATTTTTCGCATAGAGGCTCGGATCGCTCCAATAAATTTTATAGGAGTTTGCTTGATGTATAATGGGTATGTTTTTCATAGGCGGACTCAGTTCGGGTCTATACTCGTCTGTGGGTTCCGCGACGCCCTTTATGTAAATTCGACAACTTTGAATCAAAAAGTGATAATTATTATTCCGATTTCAAATATGACTATTTTACTTATCCTTCGGATTTATAATAATGATTTTATGCATATGATTCCTCACTACTCCGCTCGTGCCTACTATGATATCGTTCGCCGGTTCCCGGGCCGGTTCTGTTGTCGTGCGCTTTTTGATATATTCCGGTGTTATGCTGTGTTTATGGTTCACCGTGCTCCTTGCTCGAGGGCCGGGTTCCACTTATGTTTGGCGTTATGCTGTGTTTGGCGTTATGCTGTGTTGTGATGTGTGACGGGGATTCGGAGATTTGAAACTTTCTGGTGTTATGCTGTGTTGTGGCGCTATCGACAGGCGGGCGACCACATTTTCCAGTGCCCTATGCATAATTTATACTTTGGAAATAAACATTTTGATATGTATTATTTTCTATATATCTGATTCGATTATTATTCAGATTTATTTCTGTACCTTCTGCTTTGCATACTCAGTACATATTTCGTACTGACCCCCTTCTCCGGGGGCTGCGTTTCATGCCCGCAGGTACAGACGCACAGCCTGGTGATCCACCTGTTTAGGACACCCTTTCTGCTATTCGGAGTGCTTCTCTCTTTCCGGAGCTTATACTTTTGGTATATATATATATATTTATTAGTGCATTTGTATATATTCGTTCATGGGTACGGCGGGGCCTTGTCCCGTCATATGATTCTGTCGGTCTGTTTAGAGGTCTGTGGACATGTTTGTGGGTTAGGGTCTTTTTGTATGGATGTATGTACATGTCGTTTGGGCGATCCTATACGCCGAGGCGGCCGGTCCGCATATGTTGTTTGGGCGATCCTATACGCCGAGGCGGCCGGTCCGCATATGTTTATATATTGCTTGGTTAGCCCTGTGTGGCTTTTGTTGGTATTTTCTGCGTGCAGGGTATATTGGATAGTCCGTAAAACAAAGGAAACTCTGCCGAAATTTTCTGGAAATTACCTAAATTTGAAATAAAGTCTTGTCGGCTTCCGCCATATACTAGAATGAGTTGATAGAATTTGAGATAATATTTGATAGATGGGTTCGGGTGCCCAGATCGGGCACTAGTCACGGCCTACGGGGTTGGGTCGTGACAAAAGTGGTATCAGAGCGGTTTGTCCTCGGAGTGTCCACAGATCGTGTCTAGTAGAGTCTTGTTTATCGGTGTGTTGTGCACCACATCTATAAACAGGAGGCTACAAGACATTTAGGATGTTGTCTTTTCTTCTGATCTTAGATCGTGCGATAGAACTGTGCTATTAGGATGATTCTGTTTTGATCTGTTGTTGTTTTTCTTTCAGTGATGCCTCCGAAAAAGGCGACGGCCGCCCAGAAGAAAAAGGGCGTAGTAGGAGAGACCAGCCGGGCTCAGAAGGGTACTCGGACCCTTGCTCAGATGATGCGTGATATTACGTCCCGGCCAGCCGACTCTGCTACGTCTTCATCGTCAGAGGAGTCTGGAGCAGCTTCACCATTAGCTCCAGGGGCTTCAGCTCCCGCGCCTCCAGCTCCTCAGCCAGGGGCGGAGGACAGGACACTGAGAGAGGCTGTGTAGTTATTGACCACTCTGGTAGCGGGACAGGCTCGCAGACGCGGGCGGAGAGATGATGATGATGACGATAGGCGTGACAGCCTGAGGGTTCGAGAGTTTCTATTATGTGGCCCTCCAGAGTTTTACGGGTCTAAGCCCGACGAGGACCCCCATGACTTTATTCGGGGGATGCGGCGCTCACTAGATTTAGTCAGGGCTTCAGAGACTGAGTCTGTTGAGTTGGCTTCGCATAGACTACGGGATGTCGCTGCTCACTGGTATGAGTCCTGGGAGCTATCTAGGGGTGAGAGTGCTTCCCCAGCTACTTGGGACGAGTTCGTGGCTGCTTTTACCCGCCACTTTTTGCCCCCAGAGTTACGGCGGGCGCGGGTTGACCGATTTTTACATCTGCAGCAGAGGGGTCGGAGTGTTCGTGAGTATAATATGGAGTTTGATTCTCTGGCCCGGTACGCACCTGCCATAGTAGCAGATATGGCCGATCGGATGCACAGATACGTGATGGGGTTAGACCGCTACTTGATTGATGGCTGTATGGCGGTGGCATTGCAGACAGACATGGATATTGCCCGATTACAGGCTTATGCTCTGCGTATGGAGGACCGACATAGAGCTGATTATTCCAACAGAGATCGGGACAGGAGGCCGCCCAAGAGGGCCAGATCCGCAGGCTATTCTGGAGATTTCCGAGGCAGACAGCCTCAGCAGCAGCAGCAGAGCAGATATCCTTCTCAGTCATCACGGGGTACACCCCCACAGTTTACCGGCAGGAGATCCGAGGGTGCCGGATATTCAGGGGCAGGCCCGAGCTCCAGGGCTTCAGGTTCACAGTTGGACAGAGGTTCCAGCAGTCAGATGAGGCCACCCAGACCTTTGTGTTCCTACTGTGGGAGACAGCACCTGGGAGAGTGTTTCCGAGCTACGGGTGCATGCTTTGTTTGCGGCCGTCAGGGCCATCAGATGAGAGACTGTCCGGCTAGAGGTGGTACAGGCAGTTCAGCTCAGTCAACCGGGTCAGCCGGTGGTTCATCTTCAGCCTCGGTGGCGATGCGCCCTGCGGGGCGAGGTACTCCAGCACCAGCAGGCCGCGGCAGGGGTTGTGGCGGAGCTTCGGGTTCTAGCGGTCCTTCGAACCGCATTTATGCCTTAGCCAGCAGACAGGACCAGGAGGCTTCGCCTAATGTCGTCACAGGTATATTACTGGTTTTCTCTCGTGATGTGTATGCATTGATTGATCCTGGTTCTACATTATCATTTATATCTCCACTCGTTGCTGATAAAATTGGGGTAGAATCCGAACCGATAGAGCCTTTTGAGGTAGCTACACCAGTAGGGGACTCTGTTATAGCCAGTCAGATTTATAGAGATTGTTCCGTGATTATCTGTGGCCGCTGCACTAAGGCGGATTTGGTGGAGTTAGATATGATCGAGTTTGACGTGATTATGGGTATGGATTGGCTAGCTTCTTGCTATGCTAATGTTGATTGTCAAAAGAAGATAGTCCAATTCCAATTCCCAGGGGAGCCAGTTATAGAGTGGGCAGGTAATACAGTATCGCCGAGGGGTAAGTTTATTTCATACCTCAAGGCTGAGAAAATGATCAGAAAGGGGTATATTTATCATCTAGTCCGTGTTCATGATTTAGAGGCAGAGGCACCGACTCTTCAGTCAGTCCCAGTGGTTAATGAATTTGTAGATGTATTCCCAGATGAGCTTCCGGGTCTTCCTCCCGAACGGGAGATAGAGTTTGCTATTGATCTGTTGCCAGACACTCAGCCTATCTCTATTCCTCCGTACAGAATGACACCTGCAGAATTGAAAGAATTGAAAGAGCAGCTGAGAGATTTATTGGAGAAGGGTTTCATTCGGCCTAGTGCGTCACCCTGGGGAGCTCCGGTATTATTTGTGAGGAAGAAAGACGGCTCGCTGCGGATGTGCATTGATTATCGGCAGTTGAATAAGGTAACCATCAAGAATAAATATCCCCTCCCCAGGATTGATGATTTGTTTGATCAGCTGCAGGGTGCCAGGTACTTCTCGAAGATAGACCTGCGATCGTGTTACCATCAGGTACGGGTACGAGAGGCTGATATTCCCAAGACAGCATTCAGGACCCGATATGGGCACTATGAGTTCAGAGTTATGTCTTTTGGGCTGACAAATGCCCCAGCAGTATTTATGAACCTGATGAATCGGGTATTCAGACCGTTCTTGGATATGTTTGTGATCGTATTTATCGATGATATTCTGGTTTATTCTCGGTCAGAGGCAGAGCATGCGGACCATTTGAGGACGGTACTTGGCACACTTCGGCACCAGGAATTATATGCTAAATTTTCTAAGTGTGAATTCTGGTTATCTTCAGTGGCATTTCTGGGACATATTATTGGGGCTGATGGCGTCCGGGTGGATACCTAGAAGATCGAGGCCGTAAAGAATTGGCCTAGACCTACGACGCCGACAGAGGTGCGTAGCTTTCTGGGATTGGCTGGTTATTATCGGAGATTCGTGGAGAAATTTGCTTCCATTTCAGCGCCTTTGACAAGGCTGACTCAGAAGGGAGCTAAGTTTCAGTGGTCAGATGCTTGCGAGCGTAGCTTCCAGTTGCTGAAAGAGAAGTTGACTACGGCTCCAGTCCTGACTCTTCCCGAGGGTCCAGATGGGTATGTGATTTATTGTGATGCCTCTGGTATTGGTTTGGGATGTGTGTTGATGCAGCACGGCAGGGTGATAGCTTATGCTTCCCGGCAGCTCAGAAAACATGAAAAGAATTATCCTACTCACGATTTGGAGCTGGCCGCGGTCATTCATGCTTTGAAGATGTGGAGACATTATTTATATGGGGTTCACGTTGATATTTATACAGATCATAAGAGCCTTCAGTACATCTTTAGGCAAAAGGAGCTGAACTTGCGACAGCGGAGGTGGTTAGAGTTGTTAAAAGATTATGATGTTGATATTCTCTACCATCCTGGGAAAGCTAATGTTGTGGCGGATGCACTCAGCCGCAAGTATATGGGCAGCCTAGCAGACGTGCCATCAGAGAGTAAAGAAATGGTTCGCGATATTCATCAGTTGGCTAGTCTTGGAGTTCGCTTGGCTGATTCTGGAGATGTTGGGGTTTCTGTTCGAGGTATTGCTGAGTCCTCTATTACAGAAGATATTAAGCGGCATCAGTATGAGGATCCTATTCTGGCACAGTACAGAGACGCAGCTCTGGCACAGGAGAAGACTCCGTTTGAGATTTCACCTGATGGAGTGTTATTTCACAGAGGCAGATTGTGTGTACCTGACGTTGCAGGGTTGCGGCTACAGGTTATGGGCGAGGCACATTACGCCCGATATTCTGTTCACCCAGGGTCGACGAAGATGTACCATGATATCAGATGCCTATATTGGTGGGACGATATGAAAAGAGATATAGCAGAGTTCGTTGCTCAGTGTCCAAATTGTCAGCAGGTTAAGATTGAGCACCAGAAGCCCGGTGGGCTATTGCAGGAGATGGAGATACCGACGTGGAAGTGGGAGATCATTAATATGGACTTTATTACAGGTCTACCTCGCACTCCACGGAGGTATGATTCTATTTGGGTTATTGTTGATCGGCTGACGAAATCAGCCCATTTTCTTCCGGTTCGGACCACCTATTCAGCTGAGGATTATGCCAGGCTTTATGTCAGGGAGATTGTACGACTTCATGGAGTTCCTGTGTCTGTTATTTCCGATAGAGGTGCCCAGTTTACAGCTAAGTTCTGGAGATCGTTTCAGGAGGGATTGGGGACCCAGGTGAGCCTGAGTACAACCTTCCATCCCCAGTCCGACGGACAGGCCGAGCGCACTATTCAGACATTGGAAGATATGTTGCGTGCCTGTGTTATTGATTTCAGGGGTAGCTGGGACGACCATTTACCGCTTGTTGAGTTTGCGTATAATAACAGCTACCACTCCAGTATTCAGATGGCACCATATGAGGCTTTGTATGGCAGGAAGTGTAGATCACCGATCGGTTGGTTTGATGTTGGGGAGACTGAGTTGATTGGCCCAGATGTGGTCCAGCAGGCCGTGGATAAGGTGAAACTTATTCGAGAAAGATTGTTGGCAGCCCAGAGCCGACAGAAATCTTATGCCGATAAGCGACGTCGACCGTTAGAGTTTCAGATTGGCGATTGGGTGTTCCTGAAAGTGTCACCGATGAAAGGTGTTATGCGATTTGGCAAGAAAGGAAAGCTCAGTCCCAGATATATTGGGCCTTATCTGATTATTCGCAAAATAGGCAAGGTGGCCTACGAATTGGATTTGTCAGCTGACTTGGGAGCGGTTCACCCGGTATTCCATGTTTCTATGCTTCGTAAATGTATTGGTGACCCTTCCAGAATTTTTCCTTCAGATGAGATACAGGTCACAGAGGAGCTATCTTACGAGGAGCAGCCTATAGTCATATTAGATCGTCAGGTGAGAAAGTTGCGGAATAAAGATGTGGCTTCGGTTAAAGTGCTGTGGCAGAATAATAACCGCGAAGAAATTACCTGGGAGGTTGAGGAGCCGATGAAGGAAAAGTATCCTCACTTATTCCCAGTACCTTCAGGTAATTCAAATTCTTTGTCTGACCATGTTGATTTATGAATGATTTGTATGTGATGGCTATAAAAGCAACTCCCCCGAATTTGAGTAAGATCCGTAGAACTAATCCAACATTCGAGGACGAATGTTCTTAAGGGGGGGAGGATGTTACGTCCCGTATTTTTATACATTGGGACAACCCGGATTAATTATGATAATTTAAGGCCAAGATTTTTCCGGGATTTGAAGTCGGGACTTTTGACCATTTGATTTTAATTTGAGATATAAGTCATGTATGAAATTGATGGCATTGAACACTTAGGGAAAATTGGGACTACAATTCATAAAATTGGAATTAAAATGTTGTGCAAAAAAAAAAAAAAAAAAAAATTCCTTGGTGGCCATGTAAATGGGAATTGGTCCCACACATTGTGTGGCCAATTTTAATTGGTCCACTCCATGTGTGGGCCAAGGACACTTGGACAACAACTATATGAGCCTAAAGTATGACCAAGTAGTCATCTTTTCCCCATTGCAAGACTTAGAAAAAATAAAAATCAAGGAGTTGAAGACCACCTTCAACACCCCTCTCGGCTACAAACCAAGAAAAACCAAATCCAAATCAAGCCACCCCAAAATTATTTCCTTGGTATAAATCAACTATTTAGAAGTCCCTAAGTAACGTGGAAGAGTTGTTTGGGTCATCCAACCACTAGTTGTGCCCAATTGCAAACCCTAACTATTGAAGGAAGTGAAGAAGGAAGGTAAGCATTCATTATGTTTTTGTGTTATGAAGGTTATATTCATGTTGTAGTATCTTATAGTGGTTGGAAATCATGAAATATAGTATGATTGGGAGTGGGTCGTGTGATGGGTGTTGTGTTGTGATTGAAATTATGAATTAATGTTTAGTTAGTTGATTGGGATCATTGTAAGGTGAAGAACAATTGAGAATCATCCATATATGTGTATATATAGTGTTGATTGAAATGAGTCACATTATATGACGATGAATGAATGAACGTCGCTTAATGTTTTAATCGCCGTCGCTATGAATCTTATGTTGGAAATGAATGTTTGTTGACTCAAAATGATGTTGTTAATGTGCGGACTGTTTTTGGAGGTTATTGTATATTTATTGTAATTGGTATATTGATGAGATAGCATTGTTAGAATGTAATTTGAGGATACAAACCATGATTTGGAAATGAAGAAATTTTTTTTTTTAAAGGGCTGTCTCGGTTGGGGCTGTTTTCGGCCAGCTTGGAAAAAAAAATTCGGGTTGTTGGAAATGTGGTATGAATTGCTTAGAATGCCCTTGAATGTTGTTAGTATGGGTTTGGATTAATAATCAAATGTACGAACGGTATTGTGGCTTTAAAGTAAGCCATGGAATTGAATAATTGGGAAGTTGTCAAATGGCGTAAAAGAGAGCTACCATTATTATTTTGCTTTTCGGATTGGTTGTCAATGTTACTAGGTTGGTTATTGTGGTTGTTGTTGTTGATTTTGAGCGAGTTAAATTCTCGGGGTAGCCTATTTACAGGGGAAATGCTGCCCGGATTTCTGTAGAATTAAGGGCGAAATTGGAATTTAATGCCCAAAAAGTCTTTAGCTAATGTTTGGCATTTTATGGCTTGTTTGTAGACCTTGGGCAGCCCGAATCATAGTTTGGACTTAGCTTGAGTTGGATCATATTGGAGAGCGTTTGAGGTATGTAAAGCAACCTTCCTTCTTTTGGCATGCCTTAGTTTCACATAGGCTAGATTAGAGCTTTAAGGGAATTCCAAATTCGAGATCCGAGCATGTTATGATCCATATATATATATTCTTTGGCACTCTTATGTATGTTTTTATGAAATATGAACCATGATGTATTTGAAGTAATCGCTTTCCGAAATTCGCATAGAAAATGTTCGCTTTAAGGAATTTTGTAATCTTTGAATGCCATATTTTTCGCATAGAGGCTCGGATCGCTCCAATAAATTTTATAGGAGTTTGCTTGATGTATAATGGGTATGTTTTTCATAGGCGGACTCAGTTCGGGTCTATACTCGTCTGTGGGTTCCGCGACGCCCTTTATGTAAATTCGACAACTTTGAATCAAAAAGTGATAATTATTATTCCGATTTCAAATATGACTATTTTACTTATCCTTCGGATTTATAATAATGATTTTATGCATATGATTCCTCACTACTCCGCTCGTGCCTACTATGATATCGTTCGCCGGTTCCCGGGCCGGTTCTGTTGTCGTGCGCTTTTTGATATATTCCGGTGTTATGCTGTGTTTATGGTTCACCGTGCTCCTTGCTCGAGGGCCGGGTTCCACTTATGTTTGGCGTTATGCTGTGTTTGGCGTTATGCTGTGTTGTGATGTGTGACGGGGATTCGGAGATTTGAAACTTTCTGGTGTTATGCTGTGTTGTGGCGCTATCGACAGGCGGGCGACCACATTTTCCAGTGCCCTATGCATAATTTATACTTTGGAAATAAACATTTTGATATGTATTATTTTCTATATATCTGATTCGATTATTATTCAGATTTATTTCTGTACCTTCTGCTTTGCATACTCAGTACATATTTCGTACTGACCCCCTTCTCCGGGGGCTGCGTTTCATGCCCGCAGGTACAGACGCACAGCCTGGTGATCCACCTGTTTAGGACACCCTTTCTGCTATTCGGAGTGCTTCTCTCTTTCCGGAGCTTATACTTTTGGTATATATATATATATTTATTAGTGCATTTGTATATATTCGTTCATGGGTACGGCGGGGCCTTGTCCCGTCATATGATTCTGTCGGTCTGTTTAGAGGTCTGTGGACATGTTTGTGGGTTAGGGTCTTTTTGTATGGATGTATGTACATGTCGTTTGGGCGATCCTATACGCCGAGGCGGCCGGTCCGCATATGTTGTTTGGGCGATCCTATACGCCGAGGCGGCCGGTCCGCATATGTTTATATATTGCTTGGTTAGCCCTGTGTGGCTTTTGTTGGTATTTTCTGCGTGCAGGGTATATTGGATAGTCCGTAAAACAAAGGAAACTCTGCCGAAATTTTCTGGAAATTACCTAAATTTGAAATAAAGTCTTGTCGGCTTCCGCCATATACTAGAATGAGTTGATAGAATTTGAGATAATATTTGATAGATGGGTTCGGGTGCCCAGATCGGGCACTAGTCACGGCCTACGGGGTTGGGTCGTGACAACACGGACCTCTGGAGCTGCTGAAGGTCCTGCTCCAGGCTGTACTAGTGGGGGTGTAGCAGACCCCTCAGAATGAGGCACAACCTCAGGCAAATCATAAACACGAGCCCGGGTAGCTCGCTGTGCCTGACTAGTCTCTCCCATCCTCGCCTTGCCCTTCTGGGCCGCCGTTGCCTTCTTCGGAGGCATCACTGCAAACACAATAACGGGTCACATCAGAATCACCCTAATAGCACAGCTCTATCGCACGATCTAAGATTTCAAGGAAGAGTAACACCCTAAATGCCCTGTAGCCTCCTGTTTATAGATGTGGTGCACAACACATCGATAAACAAGACTCTACGAGACACGGCCTGTAGAAATTCCGAGGACAAACCGCTCTGATACCACTTCTGTCACGACCCAACCCCGTGGGCCGCGACTGGCACCCTACTTAGGCACCCCAAACAGACTCACAAACCAGATCATCACATTCAGACTCATTCAGACTTAACATACGTTATTCGAACTGAAGACTAATAGCAGACGTCACGCAAGCATTGAATGAACACTTATCTTAGGCGGTCGCCCGTGCAGGACAGTCATATCAAAATCAGAAAGGTGGCGGAATATACATCGCCCAAATGCACACACACACACGTACAAACTTATGGGTCGTCTTGGCCATAATAGCATACGGGCCGCTTAAGAACGTAAAACAAAACCACATACGAACACACCGGACCCACGACCCACAAATATGACTACAGGCCTCTAAAACAAAATAGAACATACGAACATATGACGGGACAGGGCCCCGCCGTACCCACACAGCCACAAATGTACAGAAACACCCACAGCAAAAGGTATGTACCAAAAGTTAAGCTCCGGATCAAGGGGAGCTGTCCAAAATAGCAGAATAGGTAGCCTAAACCGGAGGATCACCCAAACGAGCTTCTGTACCTGCGGGCATGAAACGCAGCTGTAACACCCCGTACCTTTAACGAAAGTTTTTACCACGATCCTAGACTTAGAACATCAGATAAAGAATGTGGAAATTGAAATTTTTCTGTTCAGTTGTGATATGGTGGTTTACGCCCATGAACAGTGACCGTATTTCAATTTACGACCATGAACAGTGCCCGTAAACTGAAACCAAGAATTTCTGAACATTCTGGAATTTGACATTTTGAGGTCATATGGTTAAATACGGACCGTATTTCACTTTACGGCCCGTATTTCAAAACGTATTTCTAATTTGGGAAAACTTCCTTGATGAAAGTTGTAGAACATTGAAATACCTTTCCAACGGTATGTTACGGGGGTCAAACGGACATCTGTGCAAGGAGTTATGGCCATTTTACTGAAGCGACACAGTGCAGTCCAACGTGCAGAATACGGTCCGTAAATCAATTTACGGCCCGTAAACTGACTTTACGACCAGCAGTGTTCAGGTCGTAAATTTCACTTTCACAGAACAATATATATTCGTCCATATCAGTTCAACTCATTATTTTTCATTCCTTCAAACCCTAGAACGACCTCCTACTCTCCTCCAACATCAAGAACACCAAGGTAAGTCCATTCTAATTATTCCAACTCAATTCTAACATATATCCTTGTAATCTAAACAATAAATCATCATTCCTAATATAGGGTTTTCAAGAAAACCCATCTCAAGATTCAAGAATCAAGATTTGGGAAATCTTCTCCAAAATTCAAGTCTTTAATTCAGGTTTTGGAGCAATTAAGGGTTTGCAACATATTTCCTTCCAAAGTGATTCAAGCTAGGTTTTGGGTGTTCTTCAATAGAAAAGTGAATTGTTAAATCTTGTTTAACAAATTAAGGTATGCCTCTTTTGAACATACTCTTTTGATCGATTTTTTTTATAAACTCTTTGATTTTGATTCGTATGTCTCTTTTGAAAAATCTTATTTTGGAATGCATGACTTCTTTTCTTGAAGGTTCTTTATTGAATAGAAAGGGTGAACTTCTCATACAAAACCCTAATGTATGTCTAAGATTTTAATAATGTTCTTACCCTTATCATTGATAGATTTGACGGGTTAGAATAGAGAAAATGGCATTGAAAGCTCGGTTATGATTTTTGGATATCAAATGATTTGTGGGCTGTTTTGGTATGATTAAATGGATAGAATTAGTTGGATATTGATATAAAATAATTGTTGTGATTGTTGTTGATGTTGTTGTTCTTGAATTTGGAAGTATAAATATTATTCAAGATCCTTTAATGAATGAAAGGAAAAGAAATCTTTTCATGTTCCTTGAACTCTAATTCATGTTTAAATGGTGGTTAATGTGTGTGAGAGGACAAACCCACATTAAACCTAGATTGTAACAAACCCTATATATGTATGTGATATTATGAATGTTTTCCTCTATAAGATATGTTTAATAATGATGGTTAAGGGTTGGTAATGATATTCTCATTGATGATTTAAGACATGGAAATCTTTCGTAAAGAAGTTATACGTTTTCAAACATTGGTCGGAATAACTTATCCTTTCAATATGGCATAATGCTCCGTAATGATAATTTGACTACAAAGATGATTTCTTTTAGACAAGGTCATGCGTGTGTAGGGTCAAGCCCGCATCGAACCTTACACGAACTATACTACTTTGTGAAACTCGCTTTTCCCCATTATTGGATGATTGAACTTAAATCTTCTAAAGGTTAGACCTTCAACTTGTTTTGTTGTAAAATGGGTTTCTTAAACTTGAAATTTGAATAAGATATTTGAATAAGATTTTCAATCGGTGGTAACTTGAAATGCCTCTATTTGGGATGATGACTTGAGAAGTGAGGTTCGGCCCTAAGCCATAATTGATAATTTAGTAATATGACATTATTTGTATTTTTGTTTGTGTTTTTGTAACTGTATGGTAAAGTTGTGTTTGTCCAGAGGACGATTAGCCTCCGTGGTTTCCTAACCAGGAGTATCGATTGATTGATTAGTTTGCCTATGAGTGGCTTGCTTTCTATCTTGTTTCCTGTGAGTGGCTTGTAGTGATATAGAATTCGTAAGTGAAATTCTTGGCATGGTAAATGGTAAAGAGTTAAATTGATATGCCTTTCGTTGATCGATATGTGTAATGAACTTAAATGTTATTGACGGTATGACTGTTTTGAGACAATTGGTGAATCGGCTTCTATGCCATGGACTTTGTTGTTCTGTTTGCCTTGCTATTCGGGAGGAGGAGTAGCCACTATGGATCCTAGTGTATTAATTGCCTTGCCATTCGGGAGGAGGAGTGGCCACTCCCGGGTTCGCTACCTGGGGTGCATTAATGGCCTTGCTATTCGGGAGGAAGAGTAGCCACCGTGAATCTATATTTCGGTGTATTGCGCAGTGTGCCTAGCCATTCGGGAGGATGAGTGGTTACCGGGGATTTCATATCCCGGTGTGTTTATGCCTAGCCATTCGGGAGGATGAGTGGTCACCGAGATTTTATAATTCGGTGTGGTGAGTTGTGACAAGGGAACCCTACGGTCATTCCCTCGATGTGATTGATTCTTGGGCTTGTGTCAGTATGTAAAATATTCGTATATGTGTAATATTCGTAATCTCTCATGGAACCGTTGTTGACAATCATGATCAATTTGAAAGGCATAATTAAAAGTTGTAACTTAACAAAAGACTTCATAATTGATTTTTGATAATTCTTATGGAGATACACATGTTGAATACTTGTTTCTATATTGATTAATGGATTTGTAAACTGTTTAACAAATGATATTGAGAATCACAAAGTGGAATGGCTGTTTTTATGCTATCTTTTTCAGAACTGATTTCTTTATATATTATTATATTTTATTTTCATAATACTTGTTGTCCCCGAGGCACTCACTGAGTACAAAAGTACTCAGGCATACCATTGTTGTTTTTGATGGTATGTTAGGTAACGAAGAAGAGCAGGTTCGTGATACTTTCGACGCTTAATAGGACTTGCTACTGCTGTGGATTTGGTGAGCCCACATCCTTGTTCGTGGGACACTTTCCGTTTCATTTATTATTCTAGATTTCCGGGCTGCGTCCCGAAGTTTGACGATTGTTATGTCTCTTAGAAGCTCCATAGATAGTTGTCAGAATTGTTGGTAGATTGTCAAAAGTCTCGTACGACTTAATGGGTGTTTGCCACGTTGATGGCCATTGCTTATAAAGACTTCCGCTGATTTAATTCATGTGTTACATTTAATTTATAAATTGTTGGAGGCGAATATTGAACCTGGCGGGTTCAAGTATTATTATTATGTCGTTTAGGTTCTTCCGATGTTGTTCATGACGTCGGATGCCGGTCACGTCTAGGGTGGGTTTTGGGGCGTGACAGCAGCCCCCCGAAGAACAGGGGGTCAGTACGGGAGAAGTACTGAGTATGTAAAGCAGAAAGTACAGAAATCACAATCCTAACTGGAGTCAGAAGGAACAAACACAAACGTCAAAGTAGCAAGTCAAACCTGTACGGAAGATAAATGTACAAATGCAAATAAAAAAAAATCATGTATAGGGCTTAGGAACGTGGTCACCCCTGACGCTGGTGCCACAACACATCATACTCCAGAAGTTTTTCAAATCTCCGTACAGTCTCCAGACAAATCGTATCACAAACATACCACATCATCAGAACATATCAAATGCCATATCACATCATAACTGCATAGACGGTAACCGGCCCTATGGCGAGGCCTCGGAAACCGTAACACATCATACTTCCGAATATGGTATAGCGCGCACGATCACAAAGCCGGCCCGGGTACCGACGAACGAAATCATAGCGAATGGCACGAACGGAGTAGTGCAGAAACCATATGCATATCAAAAGTAATTTACAAGACTCGACATATAATTACATATAGGCATATACCGACGCCAGAAGGCTCGGAGTAGGAGTCAGGTCGATCAAAGTTAATATATGGAAGTTACGAAGTTCCAAACTGCAAAACCTTTGAAAAACAATTCACAGGTCACTTTCCGAAAATCTAACATCATTCATAGTGCAAACGTTCAATAACGATATAGGAAATTTCAAACGGACCTTTGCGTCATAGGCAAATGATTACTTTTCATATCGAGCGAAAATGAGCCAAACAAACCAAATAAGGAAAGCCTCGGGGCTTGCGGGCCCACCTTGAGTCAAATCGAGGCGGCGGACACAAATCACAGACTTTAGGCTCCATAAAGCCATCTACGAAAGTTTCGGAGAGATTCGGACACAATAGCAAAAGTTAGGAAGGTTTGAACATTCTTTCAACCAAATGTAAGGAATAGGTTTCAATTGCGCTAAATGAATAGTGGCCAAAATTAAACTTGGATTTCCAAGAATAGAATTGTTATGTCCCATGTTTTCGTATAACGGGAAATCGAGAAATAATTACGATTTGTGTGTTATAAGGAAATATTTTGATTTTGGTGAATATGACTATGTTGGTTATGGAATCATAAATGTTAAGACATCGGGGAAGGCCGAGGATAAATTTGGAATTTCGGAAATTAGTTTCGGGAATTACAAAACGGGACGTTTATCGAATTGGGCCAAGAAGAAATTAGAACACAAAATGAGGCCCAAAGTTAGTGGGGTGGCCGGCCATATTGGCTAGGCCCAAGCCCTTTTTAATGATCATGTGCCATGCACATGATCTATATTTGGATATATATCACTTAAGCCTCTTGGAATTATCAAGAATCAAGATCAAAACAAAAAAAAAATTAAGAAAGCACCTCAAAGAAGCTCTCGGCCAAGCTTGAGAAAAAGGAGAGAAAAAAATTTCCCAAGCTTTGTTGTTGATCCAAAAATCTTAATTTCTACATAGTTGTGAAGTACTCAAGGCCCTCTTCAACGGGGTATAATTAGTTTGGCACAAGAACCTCGTTTGCGACAAGTCGGAAATTCAAGAAAAGGTAAGAATTTTGCCCCTCTAATGTTATAGAATTGATATGAATGTGTTAAGGATTGGGAATAGACGAGAATCCCGTAACTTTGGTGTATATAGAAAGCCGTGGGTGTGTGTGTATATTGTATGTTGGCCGTGAGCCTAGGAAGAAGAAAGTGGTGTGAATTGATCTTGTTTAGTTTGTATAATGTGTTGTTGTGATCTTTATGTCGTAAATGATTGATTAATGAATTAAATTGGCGTTGGAAAATGATTTCGGACATTATCGGAAAGTGTATACCTTTGGTATAATTGTGTATATCATTGTATATTTGGGGTGCTAAAGACTTTAAATATGATTTATAGTTGATATTAATGAATTCGGAATGAAACGACGCAAGTTAGAATGTTCGTCGTGAATTTTCAATGTTTTGAAGAATTATGGAAAGTAATGGATTTTGGGACAATTTCGTGTATGGCTTGGATTGTATTTGGGATGTGATTGTATAAGTTTGAATGAGGAAAGGATACAATTATGTAGATATAGAGTTGGAGTTTTGGAAGTTTGAATGAAAGTTGCCAATTTAGGTAATAAAGTAGAACTTTGAAGCTAGAGTGGTTTGATTATTACTTGTGTTGTTTGATGATGTGTGGGCTGTTGTATTGATGTATTTTGAGCCGAGCTAAGTCTCGGGGATGTTAGATTTATAGGGGAAATGCTGCCGAGATTTCGGTAGACAAAAATGAAGTTAAAGGCATTTTTAGGCCTAAGAATCTCAATTGGTAACTTTGACCATTTGCAGATTTCGGACGAAACGGGACTTGACTTTTGGGAGAGCGTAAGATGTCTGTAAGGTATGTAAAGCTTCCCACTTCTTCGTTTGGCATATCTTAGTGTGATAGGCGAATATGGGAACTTCCGGAGCATTTCTGCTCCTCGAAACCCGATCCACAGAAAAGTTACTATTCATTCAATTCAATTGAAGCCTAAGGGCTCTATTTTGGCTAGAATGCCACCAATCGTCCGAAACCTATCGAAATGTGGTCGGGTAACTTAGAAATGATTATGTATGAACTTTTGGCCCCTAAATGTTCGTAAGTTATGTTCGCCACCTCAATTCGACTCGAGGTGGGCCCACTAACCCCGAGACGCCCTATTTGTCTTATTGGGCTGTCCTTTTGAATAAAGTTTGAAATGATACCTTCGATTTTGGAACTTCCTCCTACGGGACGTGTTTTGAATATTACGATACGCTAAGTTACGTCTTGAGCTATACGTACTATTTTGGAAACGTTTTGTGAAATGAAACCTTGTATCGACTAAGTATTCGATTATTTTGTATTATGAAATGACTTATGGGATTACTCTGTTTTGAAAGACTATTTTGAAGTATGATTTGCATTTGTTTGCTCACGACTCCGCTCGTGCCTTATTATGACTTCGTTCACCGGTTCCCGGGCCGGTTATGATTCGTGCGCCTTACAATAATTCAGCCGTATGCTGTGTTACGGTTCCCGAGGCCTCGCCATAGGGCCGGGTTCAGTTTGGAGTTATGCTGTGATATGGCTCGTGATGCGATACGCTCACCTCTGATTATGTTTGTGTTCGGGGACGTACGGAGATTTGAAACCTTCTGGTGTTATGCTGTGTGTGGCGCCAGCGTCGGAGTGGCGACCACGTTCTTAAGCGTTTGCATGATTTCGTTTGCATTATGTATACGTATTTGATTTTGATACGGATTTGTACTCCATTTTTGTCATCTGATTTGCTTTCCGTTTTGATCTATATTTCTGTACTCCGTGCTTTACATACTCAGTACATATTTCGTACTGACCCCCTTTCTTCGGGGGCTGCGTTTCATGCCCGCAGGTGCAGATATTGGAGATCCTCCACTGTAGGCTTCACTCTTTGCTACTTCGGAGTACTTCTTCTTGACTCGGAGTCCCCCTTTTGGTACAGACTCTGTTTTGCTATGTATACTCTGTACATTTGACTATTTGGGTACGGCGGGGCCCTGTCTCGCCATATGTCTTTGTCTTGAGTTCGTAGAGGCCTGTAGTCATATATGTGGGGCGAGGGTCCTATATATGTTTGTTTGATTTTGTTTTCTGGTCTTAAAGCGGTCCGTTTGTTTTGATGGCCCTAAATGGCCCTTGTGATTATATTTGCACTTTTGACCGGCGATGTCTATTCCGCCGCTCAGTTTGGATCCGATATGACATTTTGATTTGTGCGACCGCTTAAGACATATTTGATAAAGATTCAGTTTGATATGACTTTTATGAATTTTTGGAATATGCTCGGATTTGGTAAATGAATATGCGGTTTGGTCTGGGTACCCAGATAGGGTGCCAGTCGCGGCCCACGGGGCTGGGTCGTGACAAAAGTGGTATCAGAGCAGTTTGTCCTCGGAATGTCTACAGGCCGTGTCTCGTAGAGTCTTGTTTATCGATGTGTTGTGCACCACACCTATAAACAGGAAGCTACAGGGCATTTAGGGTGTTACTTTCTTTGGAATCTTAGATCGTGCGATAGAGCTGTGCTATTAGGGTCATTCTGATCTGACCCGTTATTGTGTTTGCAGTGATGCCTCCGAAGAAGGCAACGGCGGCCCAGAAGGGCAAAGCGAGGATGGGAGAGACCAGTCAGGCACAGCGCGCTACCCGGGCTCGTGTCTATGATTTGCCCGAGGTTGTGCCTCATTCTGAGGGGTCTGCTACACCCCCATTAGTACAGCCTGGAGCAGGACCTTCAGCAGCTCCAGAGGTCCGTGTACCCGCTACTGAGACTCCAGCTCCTCAGCCAGGGGCGGAGGCTAGGACCCTGAGGGAGGCTGTACAGTTGCTGACTACACTAGTAGCAGGTCAGGCTCGCAGGCGCGGGCGGAGGGACGATGATGACGATGACAGGCGGGACAGCCTGACAGTTCGGGAGTTTCTATTACGTGGCCCTCCAGAGTTTTTCGGGTCTAAGCCCGACGAGGACCCCCATGACTTTATTCGGGGGATGCGGCGCACACTGGACTTAGTCAGGGCTTCAGAGACTGAGTCGGTCGAGCTGGCTTCGCACAGACTTCGAGATGTTGCTACCCACTGGTACGAGACTTGGGAGTTGTCTAGGGGAGAGGGTGCCCCTCCAGCCACTTGGGATCAGTTTGCGACAGCATTCACCCGCCAATTTCTGCCCCCAGAGTTACGACGGGAGCGAGCTGATCGGTTTTTACATTTGCAGCAGAGGGGTCGAAGCGTTCGTGAATATAATTTTGAGTTTGATTCCCTGGCCCGGTATGCACCTGCCGTGGTAGCTGATATGTCTGATCGGATGCATAGATATGTTATGGGGTTGGATCGTTACCTGATTGACGGCTGTATGGCGGTGTCATTGCAGACAGATATGGACATTGCCCGTCTACAGGCCTACGCCCAGGGGATGGAGAACCGGCACCGAGCAGATCGGCCCAGCAGAGAGTATGATGGGAGACGGCCCAAGAGGGCCAGATCAGTGGGGTATTCTGGAGATTCTCGGGGCGGGCAGCCTCAGTATCAGTCCAGTGGATACTTCCCTCCGTCAGGCCGGGACACACAGTCTGCTAATAAGCGATTGGATAGTGCGGGACCGTCTGGGGCCGGTCAGAGCCCCAGGGTGGCAGGTTCACAGGTATCCAGGGGTCCCAGCCAGGCCAGACCACCCAGGCCCCGTTGTTCTCATTGCGGGAAGTCTCATCCTGGGGAGTGCTATCGAGCGATTGGAGCTTGTTTTTCTTGTGGTGGTCAGGGCCACTTTATGAGAGACTGTCCGTTGGCTAGCGGTTCTGGTAGTGTGGCTCAGCCGACAGGGTCAGCCGCCGGTTCATCATCTGCTCCATCTGTTGCACGCCCTGGAGGGCGAGGTATACCAGCACCGGCAGGACGCGGTCGAGGCCGCGGTGGCGGTTCAGGTTCTAGCGGTCCCTCGAACCGCATATACGCTTTGGCTGGTCGGCGTGACCCAGAGGCATCACGAGACGCAGACCCAGGTATACTACTAACCTTTTTCTGAATGAACGTGTGCAATGATAGGTCTGTATTCCAGTATATTATGCGATATTCTCTTTCTGCGTGTCAATAAAAGTAGGGTAAGAATCCGAATCAATGAAAATATTTGAGGCGGCTATCTATGCATGTGGGGGGCGAATATAGGGAGTTTGGCAGGCTAAAACGAGAAACCACATAGCCAGGAGAGCAAACGACATATTTGAGTCGGAGTGGGACCCGCTACGAAAACTTCCCGAAAAATTTGCTAAAACCCCCAATTGGCCCTAAAATTACGTGACAAAGGTCGTGCGGGGCAATCGACGAAATTATATCAGCCCTAACGCGTTAAAATGCATGAAAGTTCCGGGGTTAAGCATGCTCAAGCCAGAGCAATTCTGGGATGGGTGACCCCCTGGGAAGTAATGTAAAGTTTTTCATAAGTGAGAGTGCGATAAAAATAAATGGAAATTTGGGGTAACCAAAAGGTAAATAGAATGTGTGTGGAGTAATTAGTGCCCTTTCGGGAGTCGCGCAGAACGAGGCGGACTAAATGGGCAAAAAGAAAAGGGTACAACACCGCTTGGGAAATTGAACGAATTTGAATAACAGTCAGAGACGTTCGCCAGTAAGGTATTAGTAAATGTGTGTGTGTGTGTGTGTATGATTTTCGTTTGGTGCCCATGTGGGTTAAGAGCCGAGACCCGGCAACTAATGTTGTGATAGACGAAAGGTTTTACTAAACCGAATACATGAAGCGAAGCGGGGGGGCGACGATCCGAAAGTTGTCAAGGGATAGAAAATCCCTAAGTACATTATAACTCAGTTTAGAATGACGATGTCTGGAAGAGAAAATGAGTATGGAGGGTAGGAAAGATGAAAGATAAGCAGTGTGAATAAGTGGAATCCTTGAAAGAGTCGATACGCGAGACGTAAGACAATTTGTGTGACAACTTGGCGAATAAGTTTACCAATAAAGGGGAAATTCTCATGAATTATTGGAGCCTTAATAGGAGCGATTTGATTCTAATTCGACATTCTATCTGTTGTGCTTCTGCACTCCCGATTCCGATAAGGCTCTGTCTAGTACGCCTCTGTATTTTTGAGCTCGATTATGTTCCCGTCTGATGAATCTTTGTGCGTCTGATTCTGGATATGTTTCTGTCTGGCACACCTCTGTATGTCTGACTCTGGATATAAATCCGTCTGATATGCTTCTGTGCGTTTGATTTTGGTCACGCGTATGTTCGATACATTTCGGTCTGTCTGATCAAGACTCTGTATGATACAATTCTGTACATTTGATTTTGATTTCGAATCTGTCCGATATGATTCCGTGCGTCTGACCCCGACTATGAATCTGTCTAATATGTCTCCGTGTGTTTGATTCTGATTACGAATCTGTCTGATACGCCTTCGTACGTCTGACTCCGATCTCAGACTTGTCTGATATACTTCCGTACCTCTGATGTTGACTATGAATCCGTCCGATATGCTTATACGCGTCTGGCCCTAGTTCTGAATCTGTTTGGCATGGAGTGTCTGGTATGAAGTAAAGTGAGATTTCGACGATGTGGTAAGAAACTCAGCAGTGCAATAAGGAATGATTCTATGATGTCTGGAAAGCGTTCGTTTGTTATAAGAATATATCTTATGGTTCGATGATTACGTGGGGTATGAGAAAATGTATTATGAAGGCATTTGAATCAGTGATGTGAAAAATTTACCCCCCTAAAGTTAGTAAAGGAGCCGTGTCGGAAAAAAAAAAAAAAAAAAAAAAGACAACTATAAAGAGAAACCTCCCGGAGCAGTATGACGCCCCATAAGGTCGATTCAACATTCGAGGACGAATGTTCTAAAGGGGGGGAGAATGTTATGTCCCGTGTTTTCGTATAACGGGAAATCGAGAAATAATTACGATTTGTGTGTTATAAGGAAATATTTTGATTTTGGTGAATATGACTATGTTGGTTATGGAATCATAAATGTTAAGACATCGGGGAAGGCCGAGGATAAATTTGGAATTTCGGAAATTAGTTTCGGGAATTACAAAACGGGACGTTTATCGAATTGGGCCAAGAAAAAATTAGAACACAAAATGAGGCCCAAAGTTAGTGGGGTGGCCGGCCATATTGGCTAGGCCCAAGCCCTTTTTAATGATCATGTGCCATGCACATGATCTATATTTGGATATATATCACTTAAGCCTCTTGGAATTATCAAGAATCAAGATCAAAACAAAAAAAAAATTAAGAAAGCACCTCAAAGAAGCTCTCGGCCAAGCTTGAGAAAAAGGAGAGAAAAAATTTCCCAAGCTTTGTTGTTGATCCAAAAATCTTAATTTCTACATAGTTGTGAAGTACTCAAGGCCCTCTTCAACGGGGTATAATTAGTTTGGCACAAGAACCTCGTTTGCGACAAGTCGGAAATTCAAGAAAAGGTAAGAATTTTGCCCCTCTAATGTTATAGAATTGATATGAATGTGTTAAGGATTGGGAATAGACGAGAATCCCGTAACTTTGGTGTATATAGAAAGCCGTGTGTGTGTGTGTATATTGTATGTTGGCCGTGAGCCTAGGAAGAAGAAAGTGGTGTGAATTGATCTTGTTTAGTTTGTATAATGTGTTGTTGTGATCTTTATGTCGTAAATGATTGATTAATGAATTAAATTGGCGTTGGAAAATGATTTCGGACATTATCGGAAAGTGTATACCTTTGGTATAATTGTGTATATCATTGTATATTTGGCGTGCTAAAGACTTTAAA
>NW_026843399.1:113609-181348 GCF_019175385.1 Lycium barbarum
GTCGTTTCCTTCGGGAGAACAAAAGGCCTGAGGTCACGGGTTCGAGGCGCTGCAGCGTGTTATCTCGAATTATCGTGCCTCACTGCTACAATACCTGAGTATGTCATGACTGGTCAGTAGGGCGCAGATGCCACAGCAGTCAGTTCATGGGGTCAGATACCCAGAGGTTCACAGCATGGTCAGCGCCCAGCTGTGGGTCCTCACACATAAATGCAAAATGAAGCGAGTTCAACAATGACAAAGTCATGGGTATTCATCCCAAGCCTGTTTGTGATGGACATGTTGATTTTTAGGGCATTCAAACTCCGACGACAGGATTCCAAAATAACTCGTGTGCTAATACCCACCGAAAGAGCAAAAATCATGAATTTGGGTTTCTGGCTCATAAATACAAAATGAAGCGAGTTCAACAATGACAAAGTCATGGGTATTCATCCCAAGACTGTTTGTGATGGAAATGTCGATTATTAGGGCATTCACACTCCGACGACAGGATTCCCAATAACCCGTGTGCTAATACCCACCGAAAGTGCAAAAAATCATACCTTTGGGTTTCTGGATCATAAATGCAAAATGAAGCGAGTTCAACAATAACGAAGTTATGGGTATTCATCACCAGCCTGTTTGTGATGGACATGCCGATTTTTAGGGCATTCACACTCCGACGACAGGATTCCCAATAACCCGTGTGCTAATACCCACCGAAAGTGCAAAAAATCATGAATTTGGGTTTCTGGCTCATAAATGCAAAATGAAGAGAGTTCAACAATAACGAAGTCATGGGTATTCATCACCGGCCTGTTTGTGATGGACATGTCGATTATTAGGGCATTCACACTCCGACGACAGGATTCCCAAATAACTCGTGTGCTAATACCCACCGAAAGTGCAAAAAATCATGATTTTGGGTTTCTGGCTCATAAATGCAAAATGAAGCGAGTTCAACAATGACAAAGTCATGGGTATTCATCCCAAGCCTGTTTGTGACGGACATGTTGATTTTTAGGGCATTCAAACTCCGACGACAGGATTGCCAAATAACCCGTGTGCTAATACCCACCGAAAGTCTAAAAAATCATGAATTTGGGTTTGTGGCTCATAAATGCAATATGAAGCGAGTTCAACAATAACGAAGTCATGGGTATTCATCCCAAGCCTGTTTCCTTCGGGAGAACAAAAGGCCTGAGGTCTTTTGGACTACTGAGCTATTGTGGCAAGAAATCACAGACAATTCGCACACGCTGCAGTGCTTCGAACCCGTGACCTCAAGCCTTTTGTCCTCCCGAAGGAAGCGCCTCTTACCAATTGAGCTGCAGCTCAATTGGTGAAAGTCGTTTCCTTCGGGAGAACAAAAGGCCTGAGGTCACGGGTTCGAGGCGCTGCAGCGTGTTATCTCGAATTATCGTGCCTCACTGCTACAATACCTGAGTATGTCATGACTGGTCAGTAGGGCGCAGATGCCACAGCAGTCAGTTCATGGGGTCAGATACCCAGAGGTTCACAGCATGGTCAGCGCCCAGCTGTGGGTCCTCACACATAAATGCAAAATGAAGCGAGTTCAACAATGACAAAGTCATGGGTATTCATCCCAAGCCTGTTTGTGATGGACATGTTGATTTTTAGGGCATTCAAACTCCGACGACAGGATTCCAAAATAACTCGTGTGCTAATACCCACCGAAAGAGCAAAAAATCATGAATTTGGGTTTCTGGCTCATAAATACAAAATGAAGCGAGTTCAACAATGACAAAGTCATGGGTATTCATCCCAAGAGTGTTTGTGATGGAAATGTCGATTATTAGGGCATTCACACTCCGACGACAGGATTCCCAACAACCCGTGTGCTAATACCCACCGAAAGTGCAAAAAATCATACCTTTGGGTTTCTGGATCATAAATGCAAAATGAAGCGAGTTCAACAATAACGAAGTTATGGGTATTCATCACCAGCCTGTTTGTGATGGACATGCCGATTTTTAGGGCATTCACACTCCGACGACAGGATTCCCAATAACCCGTGTGCTAATACCCACCGAAAGTGCAAAAAATCATGAATTTGGGTTTCTGGCTCATAAATGCAAAATGAAGAGAGTTCAACAATAACGAAGTCATGGGTATTCATCACCGGCCTGTTTGTGATGGACATGTCGATTATTAGGGCATTCACACTCCGACGACAGGATTCCCAAATAACTCGTGTGCTAATACCCACCGAAAGTGCAAAAAATCATGATTTTGGGTTTCTGGCTCATAAATGCAAAATGAAGCGAGTTCAACAATGACAAAGTCATGGGTATTCATCCCAAGCCTGTTTGTGATGGACATGTTAATTTTTAGGGCATTAAAACTCCGACGACAGGATTCCCAAATAACTCGTGTGCTAATACCCACCGAAAGTCTAAAAAATCATGAATTTGGGTTTGTGGCTCATAAATGCAATATGAAGCGAGTTCAACAATAACGAAGTCATGGGTATTCATCCCAAGCCTGTTTCCTTCGGGAGAACAATGTTGATTTGTAGGGCATTCACACTCCGACGACAGGATTCCCAATAACCCGTGTGCTAATACCCACCGAAAGTGAAAAAAATCATGAATTTGGGTTTCTGGCTCATAAATGCAAAATGAAGCGAGTTCAACAATAACGAAGTCATGGGTATTCATCACCAGCCTGTTTGTGATGGACATGTCGATTATTAGGGCATTCACACTCCGACGACAGGATTACAAATAACCCGTGTGCTAATACCCACCGAAAGTGCAAAAAATCATGATTTTGGGTTTCTGGCTCATAAATGCAAAATGAAGCGAGTTCAACAATGACAAAGTCATGGGTATTCATCCCAAGCCTGTTTGTGATGGACATGTTGATTTTTAGGGCATTCAAACTCCGACGACAGGATTCCAAAATAACTCGTGTGCATTTACCCACCGAAAGTGCAAAAAATCATGAATTTGGGTTTCTGGCTCATAAATACAAAATGAAGCGAGTTCAACAATGACAAAGTCATGGGTATTCATCCCAAGACTGTTTGTGATGGAAATGTCGATTATTAGGGCATTCACACTCCGACGACAGGATTCCCAATAACCCGTGTGCTAATACCCACCGAAAGTGCAAAAAATCATACCTTTGGGTTTCTGGATCATAAATGCAAAATGAAGCGAGTTCAACAATAACGAAGTTATGGGTATTCATCACCAGCCTGTTTGTGATGGACATGCCGATTTTTAGGGCATTCACACTCCGACGACAGGATTCCCAATAACCCGTGTGCTAATACCCACCGAAAGTGCAAAAAATCATGAATTTGGGTTTCTGGCTCATAAATGCAAAATGAAGAGAGTTCAACAATAACGAAGTCATGGGTATTCATCACCGGCCTGTTTGTGATGGACATGTCGATTATTAGGGCATTCACACTCCGACGACAGGATTCCCAAATAACTCGTGTGCTAATACCCACCGAAAGTGCAAAAAATCATACCTTTGGGTTTCTGGATCATAAATGCAAAATGAAGCGAGTTCAACAATAACGAAGTTATGGGTATTCATCACCAGCCTGTTTGTGATGGACATGCCGATTTTTAGGGCATTCACACTCCGACGACAGGATTCCCAATAACCCGTGTGCTAATACCCACCGAAAGTGCAAAAAATCATGAATTTGGGTTTCTGGCTCATAAATGCAAAATGAAGAGAGTTCAACAATAACGAAGTCATGGGTATTCATCACCGGCCTGTTTGTGATGGACATGTCGATTATTAGGGCATTCACACTCCGACGACAGGATTCCCAAATAACTCGTGTGCTAATACCCACCGAAAGTTCAAAAAATCATGATTTTGGGTTTCTGGCTCATAAATGCAAAATGAAGCGAGTTCAACAATGAACAAAGTCATGGGTAATTCATCCCAAGCCTGTTTGTGATGGACATGTTGATTTTAGGGCATTCAAACTCCGACGACAGATTCCAAATAACTCGTGTGCTAATACCCACCGAAAGTGCAAAAATCATGAATTTGGGTTTCTGGCTCATAAATGTCAAAATGAAGCGAGTTCAACCAATGAACAAGTCATGGGTATTCATCCCAAGCCTGTTTGTGATGGACATGTTGATTTTAGGGCATTCACACTCCGACGACAGGATTCCCATAACCCTTGTGCTAATACCTACCGCAAGTGAAAAAAAATCATGAATTTGGGGTTTCTGCTCATAAATGCAAAATGAAGCGAGTTCAACAACAACGAAGTCATGGGTATTCATCACCAGCCTGTTTGTGATGGCATGTCGATTATTAGGGGCATTCACACTCCGTACGACAGGATTAGCAATAACCCGTGTGCTAATACCCAGAGGTTCACAGCATGGTCAGCGCCCAGCTGTGGGTCCTCACACATAAATGCAAAATGAAGCGAGTTCAACAATGACAAAGTCATGGGTATTCATCCCAAGCCTGTTTGTGATGGACATGTTGAAATTTAGGGCATTCAAACTCCGACGACAGGATTCCAAAATAACTCGTGTGCTAATACCCACCGAAAGAGCAAAAAATCATGAATTTGGGTTTCTGGCTCATAAATACAAAATGAAGCGAGTTCAACAATGACAAAGTCATGGGTATTCATCCCAAGCCTGTTTGTGATGGAAATGTCGATTATTGGGGCATTCACACTCCGACGACAGGATTCCCAATAACCCGTGTGCTAATACCCACCGAAAGTGCAAAAAATCATACCTTTGGGTTTCTGGATCATAAATGCAAAATGAAGCGAGTTCAACAATAACGAAGTGATGGGTATTCATCACCAGCCTGTTTGTGATGGACATGCCGATTTTTAGGGCATTCACACTCCGACGACAGGATTCCCAATAACCCGTGTGCTAATACCCACCGAAAGTGCAAAAAATCATGAATTTGGGTTTCTGGCTCATAAATGCAAAATGAAGAGAGTTCAACAATAACGAACTCATGGGTATTCATCACCGGCCTGTTTGTGATGGACATGTCGATTATTAGGGCATTCACACTCCGACGACAGGATTCCCAAATAACTGGTGTGCTAATACCCACCGAAAGTGCAAAAAATCATGATTTTGGGTTTCTGGCTCATAAATGCAAAATGAAGCGAGTTCAACAATGACAAAGTAATGGGTATTCATCCCAACCCCGTTTGTGATGGAAATGTTGATTTTTATGGCATTCAAACTCCGACGACAAGATTCCCAAATAACTCGTGTGCTAATACCCACCGAAACTGCAAAAAATCATGAATTTGGGTTTCTGGCTCATAAATGCAAAATGAAGCGAGTTCAACAATGACAAAGTCATGGGTATTCATCACTAGAGTGTTTGTGATGGACATGTCGATTATTAGGGCATTCACACTCCGACGACAGGATTCCCAATAACCCGTGTGCTAATACCCACCGAAAGTGCAAAAAATCATACCTTTGGGTTTCTGGATCATAAATGCAAAATGAAGCGAGTTCAACAATAACGAAGTTATGGGTATTCATCACCAGCCTGTTTGTGATGGACATGACGATTTTTAGGGCATTCACACTCCGACGACAGGATTCCCAATAACCCGTGTGCTAATACCCACCGAAAGTGCAAAAAATCATGAATTTGGGTTTCTGGCTCATAAATGCAAAATGAAGCGAGTTCAACAATAACGAAGTCATGGGTATTCATCACCAGCCTGTTTGTGATGGACATGTCGATTTTTAGGGCATTCACACTCCGACGACAGGATTCCAAATAACTCGTGTGCTAATACCCACCGAAAGTGCAAAAAATCATGATTTTGGGTTTCTGGCTCATAAATGCAAAATGAAGCGAGTTCAACAATGACAAAGTCATGGGTATTCATCCCAAGCCTGTTTGTGATGGACATGTAGATTTTTAGGGCATTCAAACTCCGACGACAGGATTGCCAAATAACCCGTGTGCTAATACCCACCGAAAGAGCAAAAAATCATGAATTTGGGTTTCTGGCTCATAAATGCAAAATGAAGCGAGTTCAACAATGACAAAGTCATGGGTATTCATCCCAAGCCTGTTTGTGATGGACATGTCGATTATTAGGGCATTCACACTCCGACGACAGGATTCCCAATAACCCGTGTGCTAATACCCACCGAAAGTGCAAAAAATCATACCTTTGGGTTTCTGGATCATAAATGCAAAATGAAGCGAGTTCAACAATAACGAAGTCATGGGTATTCATCACCGGCCTGTTTGTGATGGACATGTCGATTATTAGGGTATTCACACTCCGACGACAGGATTGCAAATAACCCGTGTGCTAATACCCACCGAAAGTGCAAAAAATCATGAATTTGGGTTTCTGGCTCATAAATGCAAAATGAAGCGAGTTCAACAATAACGAAGTCATGGGTATTCATCACCAGCCTGTTTGTGATGGACATGTCGATTATTAGGGCATTCACACTCCGACGACAGGATTCCCGAATAACTCGTGTGCTAATACCCACCGAAAGTGCAAAAAATCATGATTTTGGGTTTCTGGCTCATAAATGCAAAATGAAGCGAGTTCAACAATGACAAAGTCATGGGTATTCATCCCAACCCTGTTTGTGATGGACATGTTGATTTTATGGCATTCAAACTCCGACGACAAGGATTCCCAAATAACTCGTGTGCTAATACCCACCGAAAGTGCAAAAAATCATGAATTTGGGTTTCTGGCTCATAAATGCAAAATGAAGCGAGTTCAACAATGACAAAGTCATGGGTATTCATCACTAGCGTGTTTGTGATGGACATGTCGATTATTAGGGCATTCACACTCCGACGACAGGATTCCCAATAATCCCGTGTGCTAATACCCACCGAAAGTGCAAAAAATCATACCTTTGGGTTTCTGGATCATAAATGCAAAATGAAGCGAGTTGCAACAATAACGAAGTTATGGGTATTCATCACCAGCCTGTTTGTGATGGACATGACGATTTTTAGGGCATTCACACTCCGACGACAGGATTCCCAATAACCCGTGTGCTAATACCCACCGAAAGTGCAAAAAATCATGAATTTGGGTTTCTGGCTCATAAATGCAAAATGAAGAGAGTTCAACAATAACGAAGTCATGGGTATTCATCACCGGCCTGTTTGTGATGGACATGTCGATTATTAGGGCATTCACACTCCGACGACAGGATTCCCAAATAACTCGTGTGCTAATACCCACCGAAAGTGCAAAAAATCATGATTTTGGGTTTCTGGCTCATAAATGCAAAATGAAGCGAGTTCAACAATGACAAAGTCATGGGTATTCATCCCAAGCCTGTTTGTGATGGACATGTAGATTTTTAGGGCATTCAAACTCCGACGACAGGATTGCCAAATAACCCGTGTGCTAATACCCACCGAAAGATGCAAAAAATCATGAATTTGGGTTTCTGGCTCATAAATACAAAATGAAGCGAGTTCAACAATGACAAAGTCATGGGTATTCATCCCAAGCCTGTTTGTGATGGACATGTCGATTATTAGGGCATTCACACTCCGACGACAGGATTCCCAATAACCCGTGTGCTAATACCCACCGAAAGTGCAAAAAATCATACCTTTGGGTTTCTGGATCATAAATGCAAAATGAAGCGAGTTCAACAATAACGAAGTTATGGGTATTCATCACCAGCCTGTTTGTGATGGACATGCCGATTTTTAGGGCATTCACACTCCGACGACAGGATTCCCAATAACCCGTGTGCTAATACCCACCGAAAGTGCAAAAAATCATGAATTTGGGTTTCTGGCTCATAAATGCAAAATGAAGAGAGTTCAACAATAACGAAGTCATGGGTATTCATCACCAGCCTGTTTGTGATGGACATGTCGATTATTAGGGCATTCACACTCCGACGACAGGATTCCCAAATAACTCGTGTGCTAATACCCACCGAAAGTGCAAAAAATCATGATTTTGGGTTTCTGGCTCATAAATGCAAAATGAAGCGAGTTCAACAATGACAAAGTAATGGGTATTCATCCCAACCCCGTTTGTGATGGAAATGTTGATTTTTATGGCATTCAAACTCCGACGACAAGATTCCCAAATAACTCGTGTGCTAATACCCACCGAAACTGCAAAAAATCATGAATTTGGGTTTCTGGCTCATAAATGCAAAATGAAGCGAGTTCAACAATGACAAAGTCATGGGTATTCATCACTAGAGTGTTTGTGATGGACATGTCGATTATTAGGGCATTCACACTCCGACGACAGGATTCCCAATAATCCGTGTGCTAATACCCACCGAAAGTGCAAAAAATCATACCTTTGGGTTTCTGGATCATAAATGCAAAATGAAGCGAGTTGAACAATAACGAAGTTATGGGTATTCATCACCAGCCTGTTTGTGATGGACATGACGATTTTTAGGGCATTCACACTCCGACGACAGGATTCCCAATAACCCGTGTGCTAATACCCACCGAAAGTGCAAAAAATCATGAATTTGGGTTTCTGGCTCATAAATGCAAAATGAAGAGAGTTCAACAATAACGAAGTCATGGGTATTCATCACCGGCCTGTTTGTGATGGACATGTCGATTATTAGGGCATTCACACTCCGACGACAGGATTCCCAAATAACTCGTGTGCTAATACCCACCGAAAGTGCAAAAAATCATGATTTTGGGTTTCTGGCTCATAAATGCAAAATGAAGCGAGTTCAACAATGACAAAGTCATGGGTATTCATCCCAAGCCTGTTTGTGACGGACATGTAGATTTTTAGGGCATTCAAACTCCGACGACAGGATTGCCAAATAACCCGTGTGCTAATACCCACCGAAAGAGCAAAAAATCATGAATTTGGGTTTCTGGCTCATAAATACAAAATGAAGCGAGTTCAACAATGACAAAGTCATGGGTATTCATCCCAAGAGTGTTTGTGATGGAAATGTCGATTATTAGGGCATTCACACTCCGACGACAGGATTCCCAATAACCCGTGTGCTAATACCCACCGAAAGTGCAAAAAATCATACCTTTGGGTTTCTGGATCATAAATGCAAAATGAAGCGAGTTCAACAATAACGAAGTTATGGGTATTCATCACCAGCCTGTTTGTGATGGACATGCCGATTTTTAGGGCATTCACACTCCGACGACAGGATTCCCAATAACCCGTGTGCTAATACCCACCGAAAGTGCAAAAAATCATGAATTTGGGTTTCTGGCTCATAAATGCAAAATGAAGAGAGTTCAACAATAACGAAGTCATGGGTATTCATCACCGGCCTGTTTGTGATGGACATGTCGATTATTAGGGCATTCACACTCCGACGACAGGATTCCCAAATAACTCGTGTGCTAATACCCACCGAAAGTGCAAAAAATCATGATTTTGGGTTTCTGGCTCATAAATGCAAAATGAAGCGAGTTCAACAATGACAAAGTAATGGGTATTCATCCCAACCCTGTTTGTGATGGAAATGTTGATTTTTATGGCATTCAAACTCCGACGACAAGATTCCCAAATAACTCGTGTGCTAATACCCACCGAAACTGCAAAAAATCATGAATTTGGGTTTCTGGCTCATAAATGCAAAATGAAGCGAGTTCAACAATGACAAAGTCATGGGTATTCATCACTAGAGTGTTTGTGATGGACATGTCGATTATTAGGGCATTCACACTCCGACGACAGGATTCCCAATAATCCGTGTGCTAATACCCACCGAAAGTGCAAAAAATCATACCTTTGGGTTTCTGGATCATAAATGCAAAATGAAGCGAGTTGAACAATAACGAAGTTATGGGTATTCATCACCAGCCTGTTTGTGATGGACATGAAGATTTTTAGGGCATGCACACTCCGACGACAGGATTCCCAATAACCCGTGTGCTAATACCCACCGAAAGTGCAAAAAATCATGAATTTGGGTTTCTGGCTCATAAATGCAAAATGAAGCGAGTTCAACAATAACGAAGTCATGGGTATTCATCACCAGGCCTGTTTGTGATGGACATGTCGATTATTAGGGCATTCACACTCCGACGACAGGATTCCCAAATAACCCGTGTGCTAATACCCACCGAAAGTGCAAAAAATCATGATTTTGGGTTTCTGGCTCATAAATGCAAAATGAAGCGAGTTCAACAATGACAAAGTCATGGGTATTCATCCCAAGCCTGTTTGTGATGGACATGTCGATTTTAGGGCATTCAAACTCCGACGACAGGATTCCAAAATAACTCGTGTGCTAATACCCACCGAAAGTGCAAAAAATCATGAATTTGGGTTTCTGGCTCATAAATGCAAAATGAAGCGAGTTCAACAATGACAAAGTCATGGGTATTCATCACCAGAGCCTGTTTGTGATGGACATGTCGATTATTAGGGCATTCACACTCCGACGACAGGATTCCCAATAACCCGTGTGCTAATACCCACCGAAAGTGCAAAAAATCATACCTTTGGGTTTCTGGATCATAAATGCAAAATGAAGCGAGTTCAACAATAACGAAGTTATGGGTATTCATCACCAGCCTGTTTGTGATGGACATGTCGATTTTTAGGGCATTCACACTCCGACGACAGGATTCCCAATAACCCGTGTGCTAATACCCACCGAAAGTGCAAAAAATCATGAATTTGGGTTTCTGGCTCATAAATGCAAAATGAAGCGAGTTCAACAATAACGAAGTCATGGGTATTCATCACCAGCCTGTTTGTGATGGACATGTCGATTATTAGGGCATTCACACTCCGACGACAGGATTCCCAAATAACCCGTGTGCTAATACCCACCGAAAGTGCAAAAAATCATGATTTTGGGTTTCTGGCTCATAAATGCAAAATGAAGCGAGTTCAACAATGACAAAGTCATGGGTATTCATCCCAAGCCTGTTTGTGATGGACATGTCGATTATTAGGGCATTCACACTCCGACGACAGGATTGCAAATAACCCGTGTGCTAATACCCACCGAAAGTGCAAAAAATCATGAATTTGGGTTTCTGGCTCATAAATGCAAAATGAAGCGAGTTCAACAATGACAAAGTCATGGGTATTCATCCCAAGCCTGTTTGTGATGGACATGTCGATTATTAGGGCATTCACACTCCGACGACAGGATTCCCAATAACCCGTGTGCTAATACCCACCGAAAGTGCAAAAAATCATACCTTTGGGTTTCTGGATCATAAATGCAAAATGAAGCGAGTTCAACAATAACGAAGTTATGGGTATTCATCACCAGCCTGTTTGTGATGGACATGCCGATTTTGGGGCATTCACACTCCGACGACAGGATTCCCAATAACCCGTGTGCTAATACCCACCGAAAGTGCAAAAAATCATGAATTTGGGTTTCTGGCTCATAAATGCAAAATGAAGAGAGTTCAACAATAACGAACTCATGGGTATTCATCACCGGCCTGTTTGTGATGGACATGTCGATTATTAGGGCATTCACACTCCGACGACAGGATTCCCAAATAACTCGTGTGCTAATACCCACCGAAAGTGCAAAAAATCATGATTTTGTGTTTCTGGCTCATAAATGCAAAATGAAGCGAGTTCAACAATGACAAAGTCATGGGTATTCATCCCAAGCCTGTTTGTGACGGACATGTAGATTTTTAGGGCATTCAAACTCCGACGACAGGATTCCCAAATAACTCGTGTGCTAATACCCACCGAAAGTCTAAAAAATCATGAATTTGGGTTTGTGGCTCATAAATGCAATATGAAGCGAGTTCAACAATAACGAAGTCATGGGTATTCATCCCAAGCCTGTTTCCTTCGGGAGAACAAAAGGCCTGAGGTCTTTTGGACTACTGAGCTATTGTGGCAAGAAATCACAGACAAGGATTCCCAATAACCCGTGTGCTAATAACCCTACCGAAAGTGAAAAAAATCATGAATTTGGGTTTCTGGCTCATAAATGCAAAATGAAGCGAGTTCAACAATAACGAAGTCATGGGTATTCATCACCAGCCTGTTTGTGATGGACATGTCGATTATTAGGGCATTCACACTCCGACGACAGGATTACAAATAACCCGTGTGCTAATACCCACCGAAAGTGCAAAAAATCATGAATTTGGGTTTCTGGCTCATAAATGCAAAATGAAGCGAGTTCAACAATAACAAAGTCATGGGTATTCATCCCAAGCCTGTTTGTGATGGACATGTTCGATTTTAGGGCATTCAACTCCGACGACAGGATTCCAAAATAACCCGTGTGCTATACCCACCGAAGTGCAAAAAATCATGATTTTGGGTTTCTGGCTCATAAATGCAAAATGAAGCGAGTTCAACAATGACAAAGTCATGGGTATTCATCCCAAGCCTGTTTGTGATGGACATGTCGATTATTAGGGCATTCACACTCCGACGACAGGATTCCCAATAACCCGTGTGCTAATACCCACCGAAAGTGCAAAAAATCATACCTTTGGGTTTCTGGATCATAAATGCAAAATGAAGCGAGTTCAACAATAACGAAGTTATGGGTATTCATCACCAGCCTGTTTGTGATGGACATGCCGATTTTTGGGGCATTCACACTCCGACGACAGGATTCCCAATAACCCGTGTGCTAATACCCACCGAAAGTGCAAAAAATCATGAATTTGGGTTTCTGGCTCATAAATGCAAAATGAAGAGAGTTCAACAATAACGAAGTCATGAGTATTCATCACCGGCCTGTTTGTGATGGACATGTCGATTATTAGGGCATTCACACTCCGACGACAGGATTCCCAAATAACTCGTGTGCTAATACCCACCGAAAGTGCAAACAATCATACCTTTGGGTTTCTGGATCATAAATGCAAAATGAAGCGAGTTCAACAATAACGAAGTCATGGGTATTCATCACCAGCCTGTTTGTGATGGACATGTCGATTATTAGGGCATTCACACTCCGACGACAGGATTCCCAATAACCCGTGTGCTAATACCCACCGAAAGTGCAAAAAATCATGAATTTGGGTTTCTGGCTCATAAATGCAAAATGAAGCGAGTTCAACAATAACGAAAGTCATGGGTATTCATCACCAGGCCTGTTTGTGATGGACATGTCGATTATTAGGGCATTCACACTCCGACGACAGGATTCCCAAATAACTCGTGTGCTAATACCCACCGAAAGTGCAAAAAATCATGATTTTGGGTTTCTGGCTCATAAATGCAAAATGAAGCGAGTTCAACAATGACAAAGTCATGGGTATTCATCCCAAGCCTGTTTGTGATGGACATGTTAATTTTTAGGGCATTCAAACTCCGACGACAGGATTCCCAAATAACTCGTGTGCTAATACCCACCGAAAGTGCAAAAAATCATGAATTTGGGTTTCTGGCTCATAAATGCAAAATGAAGCGAGTTCAACAATGACAAAGTCATGGGTATTCATCACCTAGCCTGTTTGTGATGGACATGTCGATTATTAGGGCATTCACACTCCGACGACAGGATTCCCAATAACCCGTGTGCTAATACCCACCGAAAGTGCAAAAAATCATGACCTTTGGGTTTCTGGATCATAAATGCAAAATGAAGCGAGTTCAACAATAACGAAGTTCATGGGTATTCATCACCAGCCTGTTTGTGATGGACATGTACGATTTTTAGGGCATTCACACTCCGACGACAGGATTCCCAATAACCCGTGTGCTAATACCCACCGAAAGTGCAAAAAATCATGAATTTGGGTTTCTGGCTCATAAATGCAAAATGAAGCGAGTTCAACAATAACGAAGTCATGGGTATTCATCACCAGCCTGTTTGTGATGGACATGTCGATTATTAGGGCATTCACACTCCGACGACAGGATTCCCAAATAACCCGTGTGCTAATACCCACCGAAAGTGCAAAAAATCATGATTTTGGGTTTCTGGCTCATAAATGCAAAATGAAGCGAGTTCAACAATGACAAAGTCATGGGTATTCATCCCAAGCCTGTTTGTGACGGACATGTAGATTTTTAGGGCATTCAAACTCCGACGACAGGATTGCCAAATAACCCGTGTGCTAATACCCACCGAAAGTGCAAAAAATCATGAATTTGGGTTTCTGGCTCATAAATGCAAAATGAAGCGAGTTCAACAATGACAAAGTCATGGGTATTCATCCCAAGCCTGTTTGTGATGGAAATGTCGATTATTAGGGCATTCACACTCCGACGACAGGATTCCCAATAACCCGTGTGCTAATACCCACCGAAAGTGCAAAAAATCATACCTTTGGGTTTCTGGATCATAAATGCAAAATGAAGCGAGTTCAACAATAACGAAGTTATGGGTATTCATCACCAGCCTGTTTGTGATGGACATGCCGATTTTTAGGGCATTCACACTCCGACGACAGGATTCCCAATAACCCGTGTGCTAATACCCACCGAAAGTGCAAAAAATCATGAATTTGGGTTTCTGGCTCATAAATGCAAAATGAAGAGAGTTCAACAATAACGAAGTCATGGGTATTCATCACCGGCCTGTTTGTGATGGACATGTCGATTATTAGGGCATTCACACTCCGACGACAGGATTCCCAAATAACTCGTGTGCTAATACCCACCGAAAGTGCAAAAAATCATGATTTTGGGTTTCTGGCTCATAAATGCAAAATGAAGCGAGTTCAACAATGACAAAGTCATGGGTATTCATCCCAAGCCTGTTTGTGATGGACATGTTAATTTTTAGGGCATTAAAACTCCGACGACAGGATTCCCAAATAACTCGTGTGCTAATACCCACCGAAAGTCTAAAAAATCATGAATTTGGGTTTGTGGCTCATAAATGCAATATGAAGCGAGTTCAACAATGACAAAGTCATGGGTATTCATCCCAAGCCTGTTTGTGATGGACATGTTGAATTTTAGGGCATTCACACTCCGACGACAGGATTCCCAATAACCCGTGTGCTAATACCCACCGAAAGTGCAAAAAATCATGAATTTGGGTTTCTGGCTCATAAATGCAAAATGAAGCGAGTTCAACAATAACGAAGTCATGGGTATTCATCACCAGCCTGTTTGTGATGGACATGTCGATTTTAGGGCATTCAAACTCCGACGACAGGATTCCAAAATAACTCGTGTGCATTAATACCCACCGAAAGTGCAAAAAATCATGAATTTGGGTTTCTGGCTCATAAATGCAAAATGAAGCGAGTTCAACAATGACAAAGTCATGGGTATTCATCCCAAGCCTGTTTGTGATGGACATGTTGATTTTTAGGGCATTCACACTCCGACGACAGGATTCCAAATAACTCGTGTGCTAATACCCACCGAAAGTGCAAAAAATCATGAATTTGGGTTTCTGGCTCATAAATGCAAAATGAAGCGAGTTCAACAATGACAAAGTCATGGGTATTCATACCAAGCCTGTTTGTGATGGAAATGTCGATTATTAGGGCATTCACACTCCGACGACAGGATTCCCAATAACCCGTGTGCTAATACCCACCGAAAGTGCAAAAAATCATACCTTTGGGTTTCTGGATCATAAATGCAAAATGAAGCGAGTTCAACAATAACGAAGTTATGGGTATTCATCACCAGCCTGTTTGTGATGGACATGCCGATTTTTAGGGCATTCACACTCCGACGACAGGATTCCCAATAACCCGTGTGCTAATACCCACCGAAAGTGCAAAAAATCATGAATTTGGGTTTCTGGCTCATAAATGCAAAATGAAGCGAGTTCAACAATAACGAAGTCATGGGTATTCATCACCAGCCTGTTTGTGATGGACATGTCGATTATTAGGGCATTCACACTCCGACGACAGGATTACAAATAACCCGTGTGCTAATACCCACCGAAAGTGCAAAAAATCATGATTTTGGGTTTCTGGCTCATAAATGCAAAATGAAGCGAGTTCAACAATGACAAAGTCATGGGTATTCATCCCAAGCCTGTTTGTGATGGACATGTTGATTTTTAGGGCATTCAAACTCCGACGACAGGATTCCAAAATAACTCGTGTGCTAATACCCACCGAAAGTGCAAAAAATCATGAATTTGGGTTTCTGGCTCATAAATGTAAAATGAAGCGAGTTCAACAATACGAAGTCATGGGTATTCATCCCAAGCCTGTTTGTGATGGACATGTTGATTTTAGGGCATTCACACTCCGACGACAGGATTCCCAAATACCCGTGTGCTAATACCCACCGAAAGTGAAAAAAATCATGAATTTGGGTTTCTGGCTCATAATGCAAAATGAAGAGAGTTCAACAATAACGAAGTCATGGGTATTCATCACCAGCCTGTTTGTGATGGACATGTCGATTATTAGGGCATTCACACTCCGACGACAGGATTACAAATAACCCGTGTGCTAATACCCACCGAAAGTGCAAAAAATCATGAATTTGGGTTTCTGGCTCATAAATGCAAAATGAAGCGAGTTCAACAATGACGAAGTCATGGGTATTCATCCCAAGCCTGTTTGTGATGGACATGTTGATTTTTAGGGCATTCACACTCCGACGACAGGATTCCAAATAACCCTTGTGCTAATACCTACCGAAAGTGCAAAAAATCATGAATTTGGGTTTCTGGCTCATAAATGCAAAATGAAGCGAGTTCAACAATAACGAAGTCATGGGTATTCATCACCAGCCTGTTTGTGATGGACATGTCGATTATTAGGGCATTCACACTCCGACGACAGGATTCCCAATAACCCGTGTGCTAATACCCACCGAAAGTGCAAAAAATCATACCTTTGGGTTTCTGGATCATAAATGCAAAATGAAGCGAGTTCAACAATAACGAAGTTATGGGTATTCATCACCAGCCTGTTTGTGATGGACATGCCGATTTTTGGGGCATTCACACTCCGACGACAGGATTCCCAATAACCCGTGTGCTAATACCCACCGAAAGTGCAAAAAATCATGAATTTGGGTTTCTGGCTCATAAATGCAAAATGAAGAGAGTTCAACAATAACGAAGTCATGGGTATTCATCACCGGCCTGTTTGTGATGGACATGTCGATTATTAGGGCATTCACACTCCGACGACAGGATTGCAAATAACTCGTGTGCTAATACCCACCGAAAGTGCAAAAAATCATGATTTTGGGTTTCTGGCTCATAAATGCAAAATGAAGCGAGTTCAACAATGACAAAGTCATGGGTATTCATCCCAAGCCTGTTTGTGATGGACATGTTGATTTTTAGGGCATTCAAACTCCGACGACAGGATTCCAAATAACTCGTGTGCTAATACCCACCGAAAGTGCAAAAAATCATGAATTTGGGTTTCTGGCTCATAAATGTAAAATGAAGCGAGTTCAACAATGACAAAGTCATGGGTATTCATCCCAAGCCTGTTTGTGATGGACATGTTGATTTTTAGGGCATTCACACTCCGACGACAGGATTCCCAATAACCCTTGTGCTAATACCTACCGCAAGTGAAAAAAATCATGAATTTGGGTTTCTGCCTCATAAATGCAAAATGAAGCGAGTTCAACAATAACGAAGTCATGGGTATTCATCACCAGCCTGTTTGTGATGGACATGTCGATTATTAGGGCATTCACACTCCGACGACGACAGGATTAGCAAATAACCCGTGTGCTAATACCCACCGAAAGTGCAAAAAATCATGATTTTGGGTTTCTGGCTCATAAATGCAAAATGAAGCGAGTTCAACAATGACAAAGTCATGGGTATTCATCCCAAGCCTGTTTGTGATGGACATGTTGATTATTAGGGCATTCACACTCCGACGACAGGATTCCAAATAACCCGTGTGCTAATACCCACCGAAAGTGCAAAAAATCATGAATTTGGGTTTCTGGCTCATAAATGCAAAATGAAGCGAGTTCAACAATGAAAAAGTCATGGGTATTCATCCCAAGCCTGTTTGTGATGGACATGTCGATTATTAGGGCATTCACACTCCGACGACAGGATTCCCAATAACCCGTGTGCTAATACCCACCGAAAGTGCAAAAAATCATGAATTTGGGTTTCTGGCTCATAAATGCAAAATGAAGCGAGTTCAACAATAACGAAGTCATGGGTATTCATCACCAGCCTGTTTGTGATGGACATGTCGATTATTAGGGCATTCACACTCCGACGACAGGATTCCAATAACCCGTGTGCTAATACCCACCGAAAGTGCAAAAAATCATGATTTGGGTTTCTGGCTCATAAATGCAAAATGAAGCGAGTTCAACAATGACAAAGTCATGGGTATTCATCCCAAGCCTGTTTGTGATGGACATGTTGATTTTTAGGGCATTCACACTCCGACGACAGGATTCCCAAATAACCCGTGTGCTAATACCCACCGAAAGTGAAAAAAATCATGAATTTGGGTTTCTGGCTCATAAATGCAAAATGAAGCGAGTTCAACACTAACGAAGTCATGGGTATTCATCACCAGCCTGTTTGTGATGGACATGTCGATTATTAGGGCATTCACACTCCGACGACAGGATTACAAATAACCCGTGTGCTAATACCCACCGAAAGTGCAAAAAATCATGAATTTGGGTTTCTGGCTCATAAATGCAAAATGAAGCGAGTTCAACAATGACAAAGTCATGGGTATTCATCCCAAGCCTGTTTGTGATGGACATGTCAATTTTAGGGCATTCAAACTCCGACGACAGGATTCCCAAATAACCCGTGTGCTAATACCCACCGAAAGTGCAAAAAATCATGAATTTGGGTTTCTGGCTCATAAATGCAAAATGAAGCGAGTTCAACAATGACAAAGTCATGGGTATTCATCACCAGCCTGTTTGTGATGGACATGTCGATTATTAGGGCATTCACACTCCGACGACAGGATTCCCAATAACCCGTGTGCTAATACCCACCGAAAGTGCAAAAAATCATGACTTTGGGTTTCTGGCTCATAAATGCAAAATGAAGCGAGTTCAACAATAACGAAGTCATGGGTATTCATCACCAGCCTGTTTGTGATGGACATGTCGATTTTAGGGCATTCACACTCCGACGACAGGATTCCCAATAACCCGTGTGCTAATACCCACCGAAAGTGCAAAAAATCATGAATTTGGGTTTCTGGCTCATAAATGCAAAATGAAGCGAGTTCAACAATAACGAAGTCATGGGTATTCATCACCAGCCTGTTTGTGATGGACATGTCGATTATTAGGGCATTCACACTCCGACGACAGGATTCCCAAATAACCCGTGTGCTAATACCCACCGAAAGTGCAAAAAATCATGATTTTGGGTTTCTGGCTCATAAATGCAAAATGAAGCGAGTTCAACAATGACAAAGTCATGGGTATTCATCCCAAGCCTGTTTGTGATGGACATGTCGATTTTTAGGGCATTCAAACTCCGACGACAGGATTCCAAATAACCCGTGTGCTAATACCCACCGAAAGTGCAAAAAATCATGAATTTGGGTTTCTGGCTCATAAATGCAAAATGAAGCGAGTTCAACAATAACGAAGTCATGGGTATTCATCACAGCCTGTTTGTGATGGACATGTCGATTATTAGGGCATTCACACTCCGACGACAGGATTCCCAATAACCCGTGTGATTCCAAATAACCCGTGTGCTAATACCCACCGAAAGTGCAAAAAATCATGAATTTGGGTTTCTGGCTCATAAATGCAAAATGAAGCGAGTTCAACAATGACAAAGTCATGGGTATTCATCCCAAGCCTGTTTGTGATGGACATGTTGATTTTTAGGGCATTCAAACTCCGACGACAGGATTCCCAAATAACTCGTGTGCTAATACCCACCGAAAGTGCAAAAAATCATGAATTTGGGTTTCTGGCTCATAAATGCAAAATGAAGCGAGTTCAACAATAACGAAGTCATGGGTATTCATCCCAAGCCTGTTTGTGATGGACATGTTGATTTGTAGGGCATTCACACTCCGACGACAGGATTACAAATAACCCGTGTGCTAATACCCACCGAAAGTGCAAAAAATCATGAATTTGGGTTTCTGGCTCATAAATGCAAAATGAAGCGAGTTCAACAATGACAAAGTCATGGGTATTCATCCCAAGCCTGTTTGTGATGGACATGTTGATTTTTAGGGCATTCACACTCCGACGACAGGATTCCCAAATAACCCGTGTGCTAATACCCACCGAAAGTGCAAAAAATCATGAATTTGGGTTTCTGGCTCATAAATGCAAAATGAAGCGAGTTCAACAATAACGAAGTCATGGGTATTCATCCCAAGCCTGTTTGTGATGGACATGTTGATTTGTAGGGCATTCACACTCCGACGACAGGATTCCCAAATAACTCGTGTGCTAATACCCACCGAAAGTGCAAAAAATCATGATTTTGGGTTTCTGGCTCATAAATGCAAAATGAAGCGAGTTCAACAATGACAAAGTCATGGGTATTCATCCCAAGCCTGTTTGTGATGGACATGTCGATTATTAGGGCATTCACACTCCGACGACAGGATTCCCAAATAACTCGTGTGCTAATACCCACCGAAAGTGCAAAAAATCATGAATTTGGGTTTCTGGCTCATAAATGCAAAATGAAGCGAGTTCAACAATGACAAAGTCATGGGTATTCATCCCAAGCCTGTTTGTGATGGACATGTCGATTATTAGGGCATTCACACTCCGACGACAGGATTCCCAATAACCCGTGTGCTAATACCCACCGAAAGTGCAAAAAATCATACCTTTGGGTTTCTGGATCATAAATGCAAAATGAAGCGAGTTCAACAATAACGAAGTCATGGGTATTCATCACCGGCCTGTTTGTGATGGACATGTCGATTTTAGGGCATTCACACTCCGACGACAGGATTCCCAATAACCCGTGTGCTAATACCCACCGAAAGTGCAAAAAATCATGAATTTGGGTTTCTGGCTCATAAATGCAAAATGAAGCGAGTTCAACAATAACGAAGTCATGGGTATTCATCACCAGCCTGTTTGTGATGGACATGTCGATTATTAGGGCATTCACACTCCGACGACAGGATTACAAATAACCCGTGTGCTAATACCCACCCGAAGTGCAAAAAATCATGATTTTGGGTTTCTGGCTCATAAATGCAAAATGAAGCGAGTTCAACAATGACAAAGTCATGGGTATTCATCCCAAGCCTGTTTGTGATGGACATGTTAATTTTTAGGGCATTAAAACTCCGACGACAGGATTCCCAAATAACTCGTGTGCTAATACCCACCGAAAGTGCAAAAAAATCATGAATTTGGGTTTCTGGCTCATAAATGCAAAATGAAGCGAGTTCAACAATAACGAAGTCATGGGTATTCATCCCAAGCCTGTTTGTGATGGACATGTCGATTTGTAGGGCATTCACACTCCGACGACAGGATTCCCAATAACCCGTGTGCTAATTGCAAAAAATCATGAATTTGGGTTTCTGGCTCATAAATGCAAAATGAAGCGAGTTCAACAATAACGAAGTCATGGGTATTCATCACCAGCCTGTTTGTGATGGACATGTCGATTATTAGGGCATTCACACTCCGACGACAGGATTACAAATAACCCGTGTGCTAATACCCACCGAAAGTGCAAAAAATCATGAATTTGGGTTTCTGGCTCATAAATGCAAAATGAAGCGAGTTCAACAATGACAAAGTCATGGGTATTCATCCCAAGCCTGTTTGTGATGGACATGTTGATTTTTAGGGCATTCAAACTCCGACGACAGGATTCCAAATAACCCGTGTGCTAATACCCACCGAAAGTGCAAAAAAATCATGAATTTGGGTTTCTGGCTCATAAATGCAAAATGAAGCGAGTTCAACAATGACAAAGTCATGGGTATTCATCCCAAGCCTGTTTGTGATGGACATGTCGATTATTAGGGCATTCACACTCCGACGACAGGATTCCCAATAACCCGTGTGCTAATACCCACCGAAAGTGCAAAAAATCATAACTTTGGGTTTCTGGATCATAAATGCAAAATGAAGCGAGTTCAACAATAACGAAGTCATGGGTATTCATCACCAGCCTGTTTGTGATGGACATGTCGATTTTTAGGGCATTCACACTCCGACGACAGGATTCCCAATAACCCGTGTGCTAATACCCACCGAAAGTGCAAAAAATCATGAATTTGGGTTTCTGGCTCATAAATGCAAAATGAAGCGAGTTCAACAATAACGAAGTCATGGGTATTCATCACCAGCCTGTTTGTGATGGACATGTCGATTATTAGGGCATTCACACTCCGACGACAGGATTCCCAAATAACCCGTGTGCTAATACCCACCGAAAGTGCAAAAAATCATGAATTTGGGTTTCTGGCTCATAAATGCAAAATGAAGCGAGTTCAACAATAACGAAGTCATGGGTATTCATCACCAGCCTGTTTGTGATGGACATGTCGATTATTAGGGCATTCACACTCCGACGACAGGATTACAAATAACCCGTGTGCTAATACCCACCGAAAGTGCAAAAAAATCATGAATTTGGGTTTCTGGCTCATAAATGCAAAATGAAGCGAGTTCAACAATGACAAAGTCATGGGTATTCATCCCAAGCCTGTTTGTGATGGACATGTTGATTTTAGGGCATTCAAACTCCGACGACAGGATTCCAAAATAACTCGTGTGCTAATACCCACCGAAAGTGCAAAAAATCATGAATTTGGGTTTCTGGCTCATAAATGTAAAATGAAGCGAGTTCAACAATGACAAAGTCATGGGTATTCATCCCAAGCCTGTTTGTGATGGACATGTCGATTTTAGGGCATTCACACTCCGACGACAGGATTCCCAATAACCCGTGTGCTAATACCCAAGTGCAAAAAATCATGAATTTGGGTTTCTGGCTCATAAATGCAAAATGAAGCGAGTTCAACAATGACGAAGTCATGGGTATTCATCACCAAGCCTGTTTGTGATGGACATGTCGATTATTAGGGCATTCACACTCCGACGACAGGATTACAAATAACCCGTGTGCTAATACCCACCGAAAGTGCAAAAAATCATGAATTTGGGTTTCTGGCTCATAAATGCAAAATGAAGCGAGTTCAACAATGACAAAGTCATGGGTATTCATCCCAAGCCTGTTTGTGATGGACATGTCGATTATTAGGGCATTCACACTCCGACGACAGGATTACAAATAACCCGTGTGCTAATACCCACCGAAAGTGCAAAAAATCATGATTTTGGGTTTCTGGCTCATAAATGCAAAATGAAGCGAGTTCAACAATGACAAAGTCATGGGTATTCATCCCAAGCCTGTTTGTGATGGACATGTCGATTATTAGGGCATTCACACTCCGACGACAGGATTCCCAAATAACCCGTGTGCTAATACCCACCGAAAGTGCAAAAAATCATGAATTTGGGTTTCTGGCTCATAAATGCAAAATGAAGCGAGTTCAACAATAACGAAGTCATGGGTATTCATCCCAAGCCTGTTTGTGATGGACATGTCGATTTTAGGGCATTCACACTCCGACGACAGGATTCCCAAATAACTCGTGTGCTAATACCCACCGAAAGTGCAAAAAATCATGAATTTGGGTTTCTGGCTCATAAATGCAAAATGAAGCGAGTTCAACAATGACAAAGTCATGGGTATTCATCCCAAGCCTGTTTGTGATGGACATGTTGATTTTTAGGGCATTCACACTCCGACGACAGGATTCCAAATAACTCGTGTGCTAATACCCACCGAAAGTGCAAAAAATCATGAATTTGGGTTTCTGGCTCATAAATGCAAAATGAAGCGAGTTCAACAATGACAAAGTCATGGGTATTCATCCCAAGCCTGTTTGTGATGGACATGTCGATTATTAGGGCATTCACACTCCGACGACAGGATTCCCAATAACCCGTGTGCTAATACCCACCGAAAGTGCAAAAAATCATACCTTTGGGTTTCTGGATCATAAATGCAAAATGAAGCGAGTTCAACAATAACGAAGTTATGGGTATTCATCACCAGCCTGTTTGTGATGGACATGCCGATTTTTGGGGCATTCACACTCCGACGACAGGATTCCCAATAACCCGTGTGCTAATACCCACCGAAAGTGCAAAAAATCATGAATTTGGGTTTCTGGCTCATAAATGCAAAATGAAGCGAGTTCAACAATAACGAAGTCATGGGTATTCATCACCAGCCTGTTTGTGATGGACATGTCGATTATTAGGGCATTCACACTCCGACGACAGGATTCCCAAATAACCCGTGTGCTAATACCCACCGAAAGTGCAAAAAATCATGATTTTGGGTTTCTGGCTCATAAATGCAAAATGAAGCGAGTTCAACAATGACAAAGTCATGGGTATTCATCCCAAGCCTGTTTGTGATGGACATGTTAATTTTTAGGGCATTAAAACTCCGACGACAGGATTCCCAAATAACTCGTGTGCTAATACCCACCGAAAGTGCAAAAAATCATGAATTTGGGTTTCTGGCTCATAAATGCAAAATGAAGCGAGTTCAACAATAACGAAGTCATGGGTATTCATCCCAAGCCTGTTTGTGATGGACATGTTGATTTTTAGGGCATTCACACTCCGACGACAGGATTCCCAATAACCCGTGTGCTAATACCTACCGAAAGTGAAAAAAATCATGAATTTGGGTTTCTGGCTCATAAATGCAAAATGAAGCGAGTTCAACAATAACGAAGTCATGGGTATTCATCACCAGCCTGTTTTGTGATGGACATGTCGATTATTAGGGCATTCACAACTCCGACGACAAGGATTACAAATAACCCGTGTGCTAATACCCACCCGAAGTGCAAAAAATCATGATTTTGGGTTTCTGGCTCATAAATGCAAAATGAAGCGAGTTCAACAATGACAAAGTCATGGGTATTCATCCCAAGCCTGTTTGTGATGGACATGTTCGATTATTAGGGCATTCACACTCGACGACAGGATTCCCAATAACCCGTGTGCTAATACCCACCGAAAGTGCAAAAAATCATGAACTTTGGGTTTCTGGATCATAAATGCAAAATGAAGCGAGTTCAACAATAACGAAGTTCATGGGTATTCATCACCAGCCTGTTTGTGATGGACATGTCGATTTTAGGGGCATTCACACTCGACGACAGGATTCCCAATAACCCGTGTGCTAATAATACCCACTGAAAGTGCAAAAAATCATGAATTTGGGTTTCTGGCTCTTAAATGGAAAATGAAGCGAGTTCAACAATAACGAAGTCATGGGTATTCATCACCAGCCTGTTTGTGATGGACATGTCGATTATTAGGGCATTCACACTCCGACGACAGGATTACAAATAACCCGTGTGCTAATACCCACCGAAAGTGCAAAAAATCATGATTTTGGGTTTCTGGCTCATAAATGCAAAATGAAGCGAGTTCAACAATGACGAAAGTCATGGGTATTCATCCCAAGCCTGTTTGTGATGGACATGTCGATTTTTAGGGCATTCACACTCCGACGACAGGATTCCAAATAACCCGTGTGCTAATACCCACCGAAAGTGCAAAAAAATCATGAATTTGGGTTTCTGGCTCATAAATGCAAAATGAAGCGAGTTCAACAATAACGAAGTCATGGGTATTCATCCCAAGCCTGTTTGTGATGGACATGTCGATTATTAGGGCATTCACACTCCGACGACAGGATTACAAATAACCCGTGTGCTAATACCCACCGAAAGTGCAAAAAATCATGAATTTGGGTTTCTGGCTCATAAATGCAAAATGAAGCGAGTTCAACAATGACAAAGTCATGGGTATTCATCCCAAGCCTGTTTGTGATGGACATGTCGATTTTTAGGGCATTCACACTCCGACGACAGGATTCCCAAATAACCCGTGTGCTAATACCCACCGAAAGTGCAAAAAATCATGAATTTGGGTTTCTGGCTCATAAATGCAAAATGAAGCGAGTTCAACAATAACGAAGTCATGGGTATTCATCCCAAGCCTGTTTGTGATGGACATGTCGATTATTAGGGCATTCACACTCCGACGACAGGATTCCCAATAACCCGTGTGCTAATACCCACCGAAAGTGCAAAAAATCATGAATTTGGGTTTCTGGCTCATAAATGCAAAATGAAGCGAGTTCAACAATGACAAAGTCATGGGTATTCATCCCAAGCCTGTTTGTGATGGACATGTTGATTTTTAGGGCATTCAAACTCCGACGACAGGATTCCCAAATAACTCGTGTGCTAATACCCACCGAAAGTGCAAAAAATCATGAATTTGGGTTTCTGGCTCATAAATGCAAAATGAAGCGAGTTCAACAATGACAAAGTCATGGGTATTCATCCCAAGCCTGTTTGTGATGGACATGTCGATTATTAGGGCATTCACACTCCGACGACAGGATTCCCAATAACCCGTGTGCTAATACCCACCGAAAGTGCAAAAAATCATACCTTTGGGTTTCTGGATCATAAATGCAAAATGAAGCGAGTTCAACAATAACGAAGTTATGGGTATTCATCACCAGCCTGTTTGTGATGGACATGCCGATTTTTAGGGCATTCACACTCCGACGACAGGATTCCCAATAACCCGTGTGCTAATACCCACCGAAAGTGCAAAAAATCATGAATTTGGGTTTCTGGCTCATAAATGCAAAATGAAGAGAGTTCAACAATAACGAAGTCATGGGTATTCATCACCATCCTGTTTGTGATGGACATGTCGATTATTAGGGCATTCACACTCCGACGACAGGATTCCCAAATAACTCGTGTGCTAATACCCACCGAAAGTGCAAAAAATCATGATTTTGGGTTTCTGGCTCATAAATACAAAATGAAGCGAGTTCAACAATGACAAAGTCATGGGTATTCATCCCAAGCCTGTTTGTGACGGACATGTTGATTTTTAGGGCATTCAAACTCCGACGACAGGATTGCTAAATAACCCGTGTGCTAATACCCACCGAAAGTCTAAAAAATCATGAATTTGGGTTTGTGGCTCATAAATGCAATATGAAGCGAGTTCAACAATAACGAAGTCATGGGTATTCATCCCAAGCCTGTTTCCTTCGGGAGAACAAAAGGCCTGAGGTCTTTTGGACTACTGAGCTATTGTGGCAAGAAATCACAGACAATTCGCACACGCTGCAGTGCTTCGAACCCGTGACCTCAAGCCTTTTGTCCTCCCGAAGGAAGCGCCTCTTACCAATTGAGCTGCAGAGAGTTCAACAATAACGAAGTCATGAGTATTCATCACCGGCCTGTTTGTGATGGACATGTCAATTATTAGGGCATTCACACTCCGACGACAGGATTCCCAAATAACTCGTGTGCTAATACCCACCGAAAGTGCAAAAAAATCATGATTTTGGGTTTCTGGCTCATAAATGCAAAATGAAGCGAGTTCAACAATGACAAAGTCATGGGTATTCATCCCAAGCCTGTTTGTGACGGACATGTTAATTTTTAGGGCATTAAAACTCCGACGACAGGATTCCCAAATAACTCGTGTGCTAATACCCACCGAAAGTCTAAAAAATCATGAATTTGGGTTTGTGGCTCATAAATGCAATATGAAGCGAGTTCAACAATAACGAAGTCATGGGTATTCATCCCAAGCCTGTTTCCTTCGGGAGGACATGTCGATTTTTAGGGCATTCACACTCCGACGACAGGATTCCCAATAACCCGTGTGCTAATACCCACCGAAAGTGCAAAAAATCATGAATTTGGGTTTCTGGCTCATAAATGCAAAATGAAGCGAGTTCAACAATAACGAAGTCATGGGTATTCATCACCGGCCTGTTTGTGATGGACATGTCGATTATTAGGGTATTCACACTCCGACGACAGGATTGCAAATAACCCGTGTGCTAATACCCACCGAAAGTGCAAAAAATCATGATTTTGGGTTTCTGGCTCATAAATGCAAAATGAAGCGAGTTCAACAATGACAAAGTCATGGGTATTCATCCCAAGCCTGTTTGTGATGGACATGTCGATTTTTAGGGCATTCACACTCCGACGACAGGATTCCCAAATAACTCCGTGTGCTAATACCCACCGAAAGTGCAAAAAATCATGAATTTGGGTTTCTGGCTCATAAATGCAAAATGAAGCGAGTTCAACAATGACGAAAGTCATGGGTATTCATCCCAAGCCTGTTTGTGATGGACATGTTGATTTTAGGGCATTCACACTCCGACGACAGGATTCCCAATAACCCGTGTGCTAATACCCACCGAAAGTGCAAAAAATCATGAATTTGGGTTTCTGGCTCATAAATGCAAAATGAAGCGAGTTCAACAATAACGAAGTCATGGGTATTCATCACCAGCCTGTTTGTGATGGACATGTCGATTATTAGGGCATTCACACTCCGACGACAGGATTGCAAATAACCCGTGTGCTAATACCCACCGAAAGTGCAAAAAATCATGAATTTGGGTTTCTGGCTCATAAATGCAAAATGAAGCGAGTTCAACAATGACAAAGTCATGGGTATTCATCCCAAGCCTGTTTGTGATGGACATGTTGATTTTTAGGGCATTCAAACTCCGACGACAGGATTCCAAATAACTCGTGTGCTAATACCCACCGAAAGTGCAAAAAATCATGAATTTGGGTTTCTGGCTCATAAATGCAAAATGAAGCGAGTTCAACAATGACAAAGTCATGGGTATTCATCCCAAGCCTGTTTGTGATGGACATGTCGATTATTAGGGCATTCACACTCCGACGACAGGATTCCCAATAACCCGTGTGCTAATACCCACCGAAAGTGCAAAAAATCATGACTTTGGGTTTCTGGCTCATAAATGCAAAATGAAGCGAGTTCAACAATAACGAAGTTATGGGTATTCATCACCAGCCTGTTTGTGATGGACATGTCGATTTTTAGGGCATTCACACTCCGACGACAGGATTCCCAATAACCCGTGTGCTAATACCCACCGAAAGTGCAAAAAATCATGAATTTGGGTTTCTGGCTCATAAATGCAAAATGAAGCGAGTTCAACAATAACGAAGTCATGGGTATTCATCACCAGCCTGTTTGTGATGGACATGTCGATTATTAGGGCATTCACACTCCGACGACAGGATTCCCAAATAACTCGTGTGCTAATACCCACCGAAAGTGCAAAAAATCATGAATTTGGGTTTCTGGCTCATAAATGCAAAATGAAGCGAGTTCAACAATAACGAAGTCATGGGTATTCATCACCAGCCTGTTTGTGATGGACATGTCGATTATTAGGGCATTCACACTCCGACGACAGGATTCCCAAATAACTCGTGTGCTAATACCCACCGAAAGTGCAAAAAATCATGATTTTGGGTTTCTGGCTCATAAATGCAAAATGAAGCGAGTTCAACAATGACAAAGTCATGGGTATTCATCCCAAGCCTGTTTGTGATGGACATGTTGATTTTTAGGGCATTCACACTCCGACGACAGGATTCCAAATAACCCGTGTGCTAATACCCACCGAAAGTGCAAAAAATCATGAATTTGGGTTTCTGGCTCATAAATGCAAAATGAAGCGAGTTCAACAATAACGAAGTCATGGGTATTCATCCCAAGCCTGTTTGTGATGGACATGTTGATTTTTAGGGCATTCACACTCCGACGACAGGATTCCCAATAACCCGTGTGCTAATACCCTACCGAAAGTGAAAAAAATCATGAATTTGGGTTTCTGGCTCATAAATGCAAAATGAAGCGAGTTCAACAATAACGAAGTCATGGGTATTCATCACCGGCCTGTTTGTGATGGACATGTCGATTATTAGGGCATTCACACTCCGACGACAGGATTCCAATAACCCGTGTGCTAATACCCACCGAAAGTGCAAAAAATCATGATTTTGGGTTTCTGGCTCATAAATGCAAAATGAAGCGAGTTCAACAATAACGAAGTCATGGGTATTCATCCCAAGCCTGTTTGTGATGGACATGTCGATTATTAGGGCATTCACACTCCGACGACAGGATTGCAAATAACCCGTGTGCTAATACCCACCGAAAGTGCAAAAAATCATGAATTTGGGTTTCTGGCTCATAAATGCAAAATGAAGCGAGTTCAACAATGACAAAGTCATGGGTATTCATCCCAAGCCTGTTTGTGATGGACATGTTGATTTTTAGGGCATTCACACTCCGACGACAGGATTCCCAATAACCCGTGTGCTAATACCCACCGAAAGTGCAAAAAATCATGAATTTGGGTTTCTGGCTCATAAATGCAAAATGAAGCGAGTTCAACAATAACGAAGTCATGGGTATTCATCACCAGCCTGTTTGTGATGGACATGTCGATTATTAGGGCATTCACACTCCGACGACAGGATTACAAATAACCCGTGTGCTAATACCCACCGAAAGTGCAAAAAATCATGAATTTGGGTTTCTGGCTCATAAATGCAAAATGAAGCGAGTTCAACAATAACGAAGTCATGGGTATTCATCCCAAGCCTGTTTGTGATGGACATGTCGATTATTAGGGCATTCACACTCCGACGACAGGATTCCAAATAACCCGTGTGCTAATACCCACCGAAAGTGCAAAAAATCATGAATTTGGGTTTCTGGCTCATAAATGCAAAATGAAGCGAGTTCAACAATGACGAAAGTCATGGGTATTCATCACCAAGCCTGTTTGTGATGGACATGTCGATTATTAGGGCATTCACACTCCGACGACAGGATTCCAAATAACCCGTGTGCTAATACCCACCGAAAGTGCAAAAAATCATGAATTTGGGTTTCTGGCTCATAAATGCAAAATGAAGCGAGTTCAACAATGACGAAAGTCATGGGTATTCATCCCAAGCCTGTTTGTGATGGACATGTCGATTATTAGGGCATTCACACTCCGACGACAGGATTCCCAATAACCCGTGTGCTAATACCCACCGAAAGTGCAAAAAATCATGACCTTTGGGTTTCTGGATCATAAATGCAAAATGAAGCGAGTTCAACAATAACGAAGTCATGGGTATTCATCACCAGCCTGTTTGTGATGGACATGTCGATTTTTAGGGCATTCACACTCCGACGACAGGATTCCCAATAACCCGTGTGCTAATACCCACCGAAAGTGCAAAAAATCATGAATTTGGGTTTCTGGCTCATAAATGCAAAATGAAGCGAGTTCAACAATAACGAAGTCATGGGTATTCATCACCAGCCTGTTTGTGATGGACATGTCGATTATTAGGGCATTCACACTCCGACGACAGGATTGCAAATAACCCGTGTGCTAATACCCACCGAAAGTGCAAAAAATCATGATTTTGGGTTTCTGGCTCATAAATGCAAAATGAAGCGAGTTCAACAATGACAAAGTCATGGGTATTCATCCCAAGCCTGTTTGTGATGGACATGTTGATTTTTAGGGCATTCAAACTCCGACGACAGGATTCCAAAATAACTCGTGTGCTAATACCCACCGAAAGTGCAAAAAATCATGAATTTGGGTTTCTGGCTCATAAATGCAATATGAAGCGAGTTCAACAATAACGAAGTCATGGGTATTCATCCCAAGCCTGTTTGTGATGGACATGTTGATTTTTAGGGCATTCACACTCCGACGACAGGATTCCCAATAACCCGTGTGCTAATACCTACCGAAAGTGAAAAAAATCATGAATTTGGGTTTCTGGCTCATAAATGCAAAATGAAGAGAGTTCAACAATAACGAAGTCATGGGTATTCATCACCCGCCTGTTTGTGATGGACATGTCGATTATTAGGGCATTCACACTCCGACGACAGGATTACAAATAACCCGTGTGCTAATACCCACCGAAAGTGCAAGGTTTCTGGCTCATAAATGCAAAATGAAGCGAGTTCAACAATGACAAAGTCATGGGTATTCATCCCAAGCCTGTTTATGATGGACATGTTAATTTTTAGGGCATTAAAACTCCGACGACAGGATTCCCAAATAACTCGTGTGCTAATAACCCACCGAAAGTGCAAAAAATCATGAATTTGGGTTTCTGGCTCATAAATGCAAATGAAGCGAGTTCAACAATGACGAAGTCATGGGTATTCATCCCAAGCCTGTTTGTGATGGACATGTTGATTTTTAGGGCATTCACACTCGACGACAGGATTCCAAATAACTCCGTGTGCTAATACCTACCGAAAGTGCAAAAAATCATGAATTTGGGTTTCTGGCTCATAAATGCAAAATGAAGCGAGTTCAACAATACGAAGTCATGGGTATCATCACCAGCTTTGTGATGGACATGTTGATTTTTAGGGCATTCACACTCCGACGACAGGATTCCCAATAACCCTTGTGCTAATACCCACCGAAAGTGCAAAAAATCATGAATTTGGGTTTCTGGCTCATAAATGCAAAATGAAGCGATATCAACAATGACAAAGTCATGGGTATTCATCACCAGCCTGTTTGTGATGGACATGTCGATTATTAGGGCATTCACACTCCGACGACAGGATTCCAAATAACTCGTGTGCTAATACCCACCGAAAGTGCAAAAAATCATGAATTTTGGGTTTCTGGCTCATAAATGCAAAATGAAGCGAGTTCAACAATGACAAAGTCATGGGTATTCATCCCAAGCCTGTTTGTGATGGACATGTCGATTATTAGGGCATTCACACTCCGACGACAGCATTCCCAATAACCCGTGTGCTAATACCCACCGAAAGTGCAAAAAATCATACCTTTGGGTTTCTGGATCATAAATGCAAAATGAAGCGAGTTCAACAATAACGAAGTCATGGGTATTCATCACCGGCCTGTTTGTGATGGACATGTCGATTATTAGGGCATTCACACTCCGACGACAGGATTCCCAATAACCCGTGTGCTAATACCCACCGAAAGTGCAAAAAATCATGAATTTGGGTTTCTGGCTCATAAATGCAAAATGAAGCGAGTTCAACAATAACGAAGTCATGGGTATTCATCACCAGCCTGTTTGTGATGGACATGTCGATTATTAGGGCATTCACACTCCGACGACAGGATTGCAAATAACCCGTGTGCTAATACCCACCGAAAGTGCAAAAAATCATGATTTTGGGTTTCTGGCTCATAAATGCAAAATGAAGCGAGTTCAACAATGACAAAGTCATGGGTATTCATCCCAAGCCTGTTTGTGATGGACATGTTGATTTTTAGGGCATTCAAACTCCGACGACAGGATTCCCAAATAACCCGTGTGCTAATACCCACCGAAAGTGCAAAAAATCATGAATTTGGGTTTCTGGCTCATAAATGCAAAATGAAGCGAGTTCAACAATAACGAAGTCATGGGTATTCATCCCAAGCCTGTTTGTGATGGACATGTTGATTTTTAGGGCATTCACACTCCGACGACAGGATTCCCAATAACCCGTGTGCTAATACCTACCGAAAGTGAAAAAAATCATGAATTTGGGTTTCTGGCTCATAAATGCAAAATGAAGCGAGTTCAACAATAACGAAGTCATGGGTATTCATCACCGGCCTGTTTGTGATGGACATGTCGATTATTAGGGCATTCACACTCCGACGACAGGATTACAAATAACCCGTGTGCTAATACCCACCGAAAGTGCAAAAAATCATGATTTTGGGTTTCTGGCTCATAAATGCAAAATGAAGCGAGTTCAACAATGACAAAGTCATGGGTATTCATCCCAAGCCTGTTTGTGATGGACATGTTGATTATTAGGGCATTCACACTCCGACGACAGGATTCCAAATAACCCGTGTGCTAATACCCACCGAAAGTGCAAAAAATCATGAATTTGGGTTTCTGGCTCATAAATGCAAAATGAAGCGAGTTCAACAATGACAAAGTCATGGGTATTCATCCCAAGCCTGTTTGTGATGGACATGTCGATTATTAGGGCATTCACACTCCGACGACAGGATTACAAATAACCCGTGTGCTAATACCCACCGAAAGTGCAAAAAAATCATGAATTTGGGTTTCTGGCTCATAAATGCAAAATGAAGCGAGTTCAACAATGACGAAGTCATGGGTATTCATCCCAAGCCTGTTTGTGATGGACATGTCGATTATTAGGGCATTCACACTCCGACGACAGGATTCCCAATAACCCGTGTGCTAATACCCACCGAAAGTGCAAAAAATCATGAATTTGGGTTTCTGGCTCATAAATGCAAAATGAAGCGAGTTCAACAATAACGAAGTCATGGGTATTCATCACCAGCCTGTTTGTGATGGACATGTCGATTATTAGGGCATTCACACTCCGACGACAGGATTCCCAATAACCCGTGTGCTAATACCCACCGAAAGTGCAAAAAATCATGAATTTGGGTTTCTGGCTCATAAATGCAAAATGAAGCGAGTTCAACAATAACGAAGTCATGGGTATTCATCACCAGCCTGTTTGTGATGGACATGTCGATTATTAGGGCATTCACACTCCGACGACAGGATTGCAAATAACCCGTGTGCTAATACCCACCGAAAGTGCAAAAAATCATGAATTTGGGTTTCTGGCTCATAAATGCAAAATGAAGCGAGTTCAACAATGACAAAGTCATGGGTATTCATCACCAGCCTGTTTGTGATGGACATGTCGATTATTAGGGCATTCACACTCCGACGACAGGATTCCCAAATAACCCGTGTGCTAATACCCACCGAAAGTGCAAAAAATCATGAATTTGGGTTTCTGGCTCATAAATGCAAAATGAAGCGAGTTCAACAATGACAAAGTCATGGGTATTCATCCCAAGCCTGTTTGTGATGGACATGTCGATTATTAGGGCATTCACACTCCGACGACAGGATTCCCAATAACCCGTGTGCTAATACCCACCGAAAGTGCAAAAAATCATGACTTTGGGTTTCTGGCTCATAAATGCAAAATGAAGCGAGTTCAACAATAACGAAGTCATGGGTATTCATCACCAGCCTGTTTGTGATGGACATGTCGATTATTAGGGCATTCACACTCCGACGACAGGATTCCCAATAACCCGTGTGCTAATACCCACCGAAAGTGCAAAAAATCATGAATTTGGGTTTCTGGCTCATAAATGCAAAATGAAGCGAGTTCAACAATAACGAAGTCATGGGTATTCATCACCAGCCTGTTTGTGATGGACATGTCGATTATTAGGGCATTCACACTCCGACGACAGGATTGCAAATAACCCGTGTGCTAATACCCACCGAAAGTGCAAAAAATCATGAATTTGGGTTTCTGGCTCATAAATGCAAAATGAAGCGAGTTCAACAATGACAAAGTCATGGGTATTCATCCCAAGCCTGTTTGTGATGGACATGTTGATTTTAGGGCATTCACACTCCGACGACAGGATTGCAAATAACCCGTGTGCTAATACCCACCGAAAGTGCAAAAAATCATGAATTTGGGTTTCTGGCTCATAAATGCAAAATGAAGCGAGTTCAACAATGACAAAGTCATGGGTATTCATCCCAGCCTGTTTGTGATGGACATGTCGATTTTTAGGGCATTCACACTCCGACGACAGGATTCCCAATAACCCGTGTGCTAATACCCACCGAAAGTGCAAAAAATCATGAATTTGGGTTTCTGGCTCATAATGCAAAATGAAGCGAGTTCAACAATAACGAAGTCATGGGTATTCATCACCAGCCTGTTTGTGATGGACATGTCGATTATTAGGGCATTCACACTCCGACGACAGGATTCCAAATAACTCGTGTGCTAATACCCACCGAAAGTGCAAAAAATCATGAATTTGGGTTTCTGGCTCATAAATGTAAAATGAAGCGAGTTCAACAATGACAAAGTCATGGGTATTCATCCCAAGCCTGTTTGTGATGGACATGTTCGATTATTAGGGCATTCACACTCCGACGACAGGATTCCCAATAACCCGTGTGCTAATACCCACCGAAAGTGCAAAAAATCATGAATTTGGGTTTCTGGCTCATAAATGCAAAATGAAGCGAGTTCAACAATAACGAAGTCATGGGTATTCATCCCAGCCTGTTTGTGATGGACATGTCGATTTTTAGGGCATTCACACTCCGACGACAGGATTCCCAATAACCCGTGTGCTAATACCCACCGAAAGTGCAAAAAATCATGAATTTGGGTTTCTGGCTCATAAATGCAAAATGAAGCGAGTTCAACAATAACGAAGTCATGGGTATTCATCACCAGCCTGTTTGTGATGGACATGTCGATTATTAGGGCATTCACACTCCGACGACAGGATTACAAATAACCCGTGTGCTAATACCCACCGAAAGTGCAAAAAATCATGAATTTGGGTTTCTGGCTCATAAATGCAAAATGAAGCGAGTTCAACAATGACAAAGTCATGGGTATTCATCCCAAGCCTGTTTGTGATGGACATGTCGATTATTAGGGCATTCACACTCCGACGACAGGATTCCCAATAACCCGTGTGCTAATACCCACCGAAAGTGCAAAAAATCATGAATTTGGGTTTCTGGCTCATAAATGCAAAATGAAGCGAGTTCAACAATAACGAAGTCATGGGTATTCATCACCAGCCTGTTTGTGATGGACATGTCGATTTTTAGGGCATTCACACTCCGACGACAGGATTCCCAATAACCCGTGTGCTAATACCCACCGAAAGTGCAAAAAATCATGAATTTGGGTTTCTGGCTCATAAATGCAAAATGAAGCGAGTTCAACAATAACGAAGTCATGGGTATTCATCACCAGCCTGTTTGTGATGGACATGTCGATTATTAGGGCATTCACACTCCGACGACAGGATTCCAAATAACCCGTGTGCTAATACCCACCGAAAGTGCAAAAAATCATGAATTTGGGTTTCTGGCTCATAAATGCAAAATGAAGCGAGTTCAACAATGAACGAAGTCATGGGTATTCATCCCAAGCCTGTTTGTGATGGACATGTCGATTATTAGGGCATTCACACTCCGACGACAGGATTCCCAAATAACCCGTGTGCTAATACCCACCGAAAGTGCAAAAAATCATAACTTTGGGTTTCTGGCTCATAAATGCAAAATGAAGCGAGTTCAACAATAACGAAGTCATGGGTATTCATCACCAGCCTGTTTGTGATGGACATGTCGATTTTTAGGGCATTCACACTCCGACGACAGGATTCCCAATAACCCGTGTGCTAATACCCACCGAAAGTGCAAAAAATCATGAATTTGGGTTTCTGGCTCATAAATGCAAAATGAAGCGAGTTCAACAATAACGAAGTCATGGGTATTCATCACCAGCCTGTTTGTGATGGACATGTCGATTATTAGGGCATTCACACTCCGACGACAGGATTACAAATAACCCGTGTGCTAATACCCACCGAAAGTGCAAAAAATCATGAATTTGGGTTTCTGGCTCATAAATGCAAAATGAAGCGAGTTCAACAATGACGAAGTCATGGGTATTCATCCCAAGCCTGTTTGTGATGGACATGTTGATTTTTAGGGCATTCACACTCCGACGACAGGATTCCCAATAACCCGTGTGCTAATACCCACCGAAAGTGCAAAAAATCATGAATTTGGGTTTCTGGCTCATAAATGCAAAATGAAGCGAGTTCAACAATAACGAAGTCATGGGTATTCATCACCAGCCTGTTTGTGATGGACATGTCGATTATTAGGGCATTCACACTCCGACGACAGGATTGCAAATAACCCGTGTGCTAATACCCACCGAAAGTGCAAAAAATCATGAATTTGGGTTTCTGGCTCATAAATGTAAAATGAAGCGAGTTCAACAATGACAAAGTCATGGGTATTCATCCCAAGCCTGTTTGTGATGGACATGTCGATTATTAGGGCATTCACACTCCGACGACAGCATTCCCAATAACCCGTGTGCTAATACCCACCGAAAGTGCAAAAAATCATGAATTTGGGTTTCTGGCTCATAAATGCAAAATGAAGCGAGTTCAACAATAACGAAGTCATGGGTATTCATCACCAGCCTGTTTGTGATGGACATGTCGATTTTTAGGGCATTCACACTCCGACGACAGGATTCCCAATAACCCGTGTGCTAATACCCACCGAAAGTGCAAAAAATCATGAATTTGGGTTTCTGGCTCATAAATGCAAAATGAAGCGAGTTCAACAATAACGAAGTCATGGGTATTCATCACCAGCCTGTTTGTGATGGACATGTCGATTATTAGGGCATTCACACTCCGACGACAGGATTACAAATAACCCGTGTGCTAATACCCACCGAAAGTGCAAAAAATCATGATTTTGGGTTTCTGGCTCATAAATGCAAAATGAAGCGAGTTCAACAATGACAAAGTCATGGGTATTCATCCCAAGCCTGTTTGTGATGGACATGTCGATTATTAGGGCATTCACACTCCGACGACAGGATTCCCAATAACCCGTGTGCTAATACCCACCGAAAGTGCAAAAAATCATGAATTTGGGTTTCTGGCTCATAAATGCAAAATGAAGCGAGTTCAACAATAACGAAGTCATGGGTATTCATCACCAGCCTGTTTGTGATGGACATGTCGATTATTAGGGCATTCACACTCCGACGACAGGATTCCCAATAACCCGTGTGCTAATACCCACCGAAAGTGCAAAAAATCATGAATTTGGGTTTCTGGCTCATAAATGCAAAATGAAGCGAGTTCAACAATAACGAAGTCATGGGTATTCATCACCAGCCTGTTTGTGATGGACATGTCGATTATTAGGGCATTCACACTCCGACGACAGGATTCCAAATAACCCGTGTGCTAATACCCACCGAAAGTGCAAAAAATCATGAATTTGGGTTTCTGGCTCATAAATGCAAAATGAAGCGAGTTCAACAATGACGAAGTCATGGGTATTCATCCCAAGCCTGTTTGTGATGGACATGTCGATTATTAGGGCATTCACACTCCGACGACAGGATTCCCAATAACCCGTGTGCTAATACCCACCGAAAGTGCAAAAAATCATGAATTTGGGTTTCTGGCTCATAAATGCAAAATGAAGCGAGTTCAACAATAACGAAGTCATGGGTATTCATCACCAAGCCTGTTTGTGATGGACATGTCGATTATTAGGGCATTCACACTCCGACGACAGGATTCCCAATAACCCGTGTGCTAATACCCACCGAAAGTGCAAAAAATCATGAATTTGGGTTTCTGGCTCATAAATGCAAAATGAAGCGAGTTCAACAATAACGAAGTCATGGGTATTCATCACCAGCCTGTTTGTGATGGACATGTCGATTATTAGGGCATTCACACTCCGACGACAGGATTCCCAATAACCCGTGTGCTAATACCCACCGAAAGTGCAAAAAATCATGAATTTGGGTTTCTGGCTCATAAATGCAAAATGAAGCGAGTTCAACAATAACGAAGTCATGGGTATTCATCACCAGCCTGTTTGTGATGGACATGTCGATTATTAGGGCATTCACACTCCGACGACAGGATTCCAAATAACCCGTGTGCTAATACCCACCGAAAGTGCAAAAAATCATGAATTTGGGTTTCTGGCTCATAAATGCAAAATGAAGCGAGTTCAACAATGACAAAGTCATGGGTATTCATCCCAAGCCTGTTTGTGATGGACATGTCGATTATTAGGGCATTCACACTCCGACGACAGGATTCCCAATAACCCGTGTGCTAATACCCACCGAAAGTGCAAAAAATCATACCTTTGGGTTTCTGGCTCATAAATGCAAAATGAAGCGAGTTCAACAATAACGAAGTCATGGGTATTCATCACCAGCCTGTTTGTGATGGACATGCCGATTTTTAGGGCATTCACACTCCGACGACAGGATTCCCAATAACCCGTGTGCTAATACCCACCGAAAGTGCAAAAAATCATGAATTTGGGTTTCTGGCTCATAAATGCAAAATGAAGCGAGTTCAACAATAACGAAGTCATGGGTATTCATCACCAGCCTGTTTGTGATGGACATGTCGATTATTAGGGCATTCACACTCCGACGACAGGATTACAAATAACCCGTGTGCTAATACCCACCGAAAGTGCAAAAAATCATGAATTTGGGTTTCTGGCTCATAAATGCAAAATGAAGCGAGTTCAACAATGACAAAGTCATGGGTATTCATCCCAAGCCTGTTTGTGATGGACATGTCGATTATTAGGGCATTCACACTCCGACGACAGGATTACAAATAACCCGTGTGCTAATACCCACCGAAAGTGCAAAAAATCATGAATTTGGGTTTCTGGCTCATAAATGCAAAATGAAGCGAGTTCAACAATAACGAAGTCATGGGTATTCATCCCAAGCCTGTTTGTGATGGACATGTTGATTTTTAGGGCATTCACACTCCGACGACAGGATTCCCAATAACCCGTGTGCTAATACCCACCGAAAGTGCAAAAAATCATGAATTTGGGTTTCTGGCTCATAAATGCAAAATGAAGCGAGTTCAACAATAACGAAGTCATGGGTATTCATCACCAGCCTGTTTGTGATGGACATGTCGATTATTAGGGCATTCACACTCCGACGACAGGATTCCAAATAACCCGTGTGCTAATACCCACCGAAAGTGCAAAAAATCATGAATTTGGGTTTCTGGCTCATAAATGCAAAATGAAGCGAGTTCAACAATGACAAAGTCATGGGTATTCATCCCAAGCCTGTTTGTGATGGACATGTCGATTATTAGGGCATTCACACTCCGACGACAGGATTCCCAATAACCCGTGTGCTAATACCCACCGAAAGTGCAAAAAATCATACCTTTGGGTTTCTGGCTCATAAATGCAAAATGAAGCGAGTTCAACAATAACGAAGTCATGGGTATTCATCACCAGCCTGTTTGTGATGGACATGTCGATTTTTAGGGCATTCACACTCCGACGACAGGATTCCCAATAACCCGTGTGCTAATACCCACCGAAAGTGCAAAAAATCATGAATTTGGGTTTCTGGCTCATAAATGCAAAATGAAGCGAGTTCAACAATAACGAAGTCATGGGTATTCATCACCAGCCTGTTTGTGATGGACATGTCGATTATTAGGGCATTCACACTCCGACGACAGGATTCCAAATAACCCGTGTGCTAATACCCACCGAAAGTGCAAAAAATCATGAATTTGGGTTTCTGGCTCATAAATGCAAAATGAAGCGAGTTCAACAATAACAAAGTCATGGGTATTCATCCCAAGCCTGTTTGTGATGGACATGTCGATTTTTAGGGCATTCACACTCCGACGACAGGATTCCCAATAACCCGTGTGCTAATACCCACCGAAAGTGCAAAAAATCATGAATTTGGGTTTCTGGCTCATAAATGCAAAATGAAGCGAGTTCAACAATAACGAAGTCATGGGTATTCATCCCAAGCCTGTTTGTGATGGACATGTCGATTTTTAGGGCATTCACACTCCGACGACAGGATTCCCAATAACCCGTGTGCTAATACCCACCGAAAGTGAAAAAAATCATGAATTTGGGTTTCTGGCTCATAAATGCAAAATGAAGCGAGTTCAACAATAACGAAGTCATGGGTATTCATCACCAGCCTGTTTGTGATGGACATGTCGATTATTAGGGCATTCACACTCCGACGACAGGATTACAAATAACCCGTGTGCTAATACCCACCGAAAGTGCAAAAAATCATGAATTTGGGTTTCTGGCTCATAAATGCAAAATGAAGCGAGTTCAACAATGACAAAGTCATGGGTATTCATCCCAAGCCTGTTTGTGATGGACATGTCGATTATTAGGGCATTCACACTCCGACGACAGGATTCCCAATAACCCGTGTGCTAATACCCACCGAAAGTGCAAAAAATCATACCTTTGGGTTTCTGGATCATAAATGCAAAATGAAGCGAGTTCAACAATAACGAAGTCATGGGTATTCATCACCAGCCTGTTTGTGATGGACATGTCGATTATTAGGGCATTCACACTCCGACGACAGGATTCCCAATAACCCGTGTGCTAATACCCACCGAAAGTGCAAAAAATCATGAATTTGGGTTTCTGGCTCATAAATGCAAAATGAAGCGAGTTCAACAATAACGAAGTCATGGGTATTCATCACCAGCCTGTTTGTGATGGACATGTCGATTATTAGGGCATTCACACTCCGACGACAGGATTCCCAATAACCCGTGTGCTAATACCCACCGAAAGTGCAAAAAATCATGAATTTGGGTTTCTGGCTCATAAATGCAAAATGAAGCGAGTTCAACAATGACAAAGTCATGGGTATTCATCCCAAGCCTGTTTGTGATGGACATGTCGATTATTAGGGCATTCACACTCCGACGACAGGATTACAAATAACCCGTGTGCTAATACCCACCGAAAGTGCAAAAAATCATGAATTTGGGTTTCTGGCTCATAAATGCAAAATGAAGCGAGTTCAACAATAACGAAGTCATGGGTATTCATCACCAGCCTGTTTGTGATGGACATGTCGATTTTTAGGGCATTCACACTCCGACGACAGGATTCCCAATAACCCGTGTGCTAATACCCACCGAAAGTGCAAAAAATCATGAATTTGGGTTTCTGGCTCATAAATGCAAAATGAAGCGAGTTCAACAATAACGAAGTCATGGGTATTCATCACCAGCCTGTTTGTGATGGACATGTCGATTATTAGGGCATTCACACTCCGACGACAGGATTGCAAATAACCCGTGTGCTAATACCCACCGAAAGTGCAAAAAATCATGAATTTGGGTTTCTGGCTCATAAATGCAAAATGAAGCGAGTTCAACAATGACAAAGTCATGGGTATTCATCCCAAGCCTGTTTGTGATGGACATGTCGATTATTAGGGCATTCACACTCCGACGACAGGATTCCCAATAACCCGTGTGCTAATACCCACCGAAAGTGCAAAAAATCATGAATTTGGGTTTCTGGCTCATAAATGCAAAATGAAGCGAGTTCAACAATAACGAAGTCATGGGTATTCATCACCAGCCTGTTTGTGATGGACATGTCGATTATTAGGGCATTCACACTCCGACGACAGGATTCCCAATAACCCGTGTGCTAATACCCACCGAAAGTGCAAAAAATCATGAATTTGGGTTTCTGGCTCATAAATGCAAAATGAAGCGAGTTCAACAATAACGAAGTCATGGGTATTCATCCCAAGCCTGTTTGTGATGGACATGTCGATTATTAGGGCATTCACACTCCGACGACAGGATTCCCAATAACCCGTGTGCTAATACCCACCGAAAGTGCAAAAAATCATGAATTTGGGTTTCTGGCTCATAAATGCAAAATGAAGCGAGTTCAACAATAACGAAGTCATGGGTATTCATCACCAGCCTGTTTGTGATGGACATGTCGATTTTTAGGGCATTCACACTCCGACGACAGGATTCCCAATAACCCGTGTGCTAATACCCACCGAAAGTGCAAAAAATCATGAATTTGGGTTTCTGGCTCATAAATGCAAAATGAAGCGAGTTCAACAATAACGAAGTCATGGGTATTCATCACCAGCCTGTTTGTGATGGACATGTCGATTATTAGGGCATTCACACTCCGACGACAGGATTGCAAATAACCCGTGTGCTAATACCCACCGAAAGTGCAAAAAATCATGAATTTGGGTTTCTGGCTCATAAATGCAAAATGAAGCGAGTTCAACAATAACGAAGTCATGGGTATTCATCCCAAGCCTGTTTGTGATGGACATGTCGATTATTAGGGCATTCACACTCCGACGACAGGATTACAAATAACCCGTGTGCTAATACCCACCGAAAGTGCAAAAAATCATGAATTTGGGTTTCTGGCTCATAAATGCAAAATGAAGCGAGTTCAACAATAACGAAGTCATGGGTATTCATCACCAGCCTGTTTGTGATGGACATGTCGATTATTAGGGCATTCACACTCCGACGACAGGATTCCAAATAACCCGTGTGCTAATACCCACCGAAAGTGCAAAAAATCATGAATTTGGGTTTCTGGCTCATAAATGCAAAATGAAGCGAGTTCAACAATGACAAAGTCATGGGTATTCATCCCAAGCCTGTTTGTGATGGACATGTCGATTATTAGGGCATTCACACTCCGACGACAGGATTCCCAATAACCCGTGTGCTAATACCCACCGAAAGTGCAAAAAATCATGAATTTGGGTTTCTGGCTCATAAATGCAAAATGAAGCGAGTTCAACAATAACGAAGTCATGGGTATTCATCACCAGCCTGTTTGTGATGGACATGTCGATTATTAGGGCATTCACACTCCGACGACAGGATTCCCAATAACCCGTGTGCTAATACCCACCGAAAGTGCAAAAAATCATGAATTTGGGTTTCTGGCTCATAAATGCAAAATGAAGCGAGTTCAACAATAACGAAGTCATGGGTATTCATCACCAGCCTGTTTGTGATGGACATGTCGATTATTAGGGCATTCACACTCCGACGACAGGATTGCAAATAACCCGTGTGCTAATACCCACCGAAAGTGCAAAAAATCATGAATTTGGGTTTCTGGCTCATAAATGCAAAATGAAGCGAGTTCAACAATGACAAAGTCATGGGTATTCATCCCAAGCCTGTTTGTGATGGACATGTCGATTATTAGGGCATTCACACTCCGACGACAGGATTCCCAATAACCCGTGTGCTAATACCCACCGAAAGTGCAAAAAATCATGAATTTGGGTTTCTGGCTCATAAATGCAAAATGAAGCGAGTTCAACAATAACGAAGTCATGGGTATTCATCCCAAGCCTGTTTGTGATGGACATGTCGATTATTAGGGCATTCACACTCCGACGACAGGATTCCCAATAACCCGTGTGCTAATACCCACCGAAAGTGCAAAAAATCATGAATTTGGGTTTCTGGCTCATAAATGCAAAATGAAGCGAGTTCAACAATAACGAAGTCATGGGTATTCATCACCAGCCTGTTTGTGATGGACATGTCGATTATTAGGGCATTCACACTCCGACGACAGGATTCCCAATAACCCGTGTGCTAATACCCACCGAAAGTGCAAAAAATCATGAATTTGGGTTTCTGGCTCATAAATGCAAAATGAAGCGAGTTCAACAATAACGAAGTCATGGGTATTCATCACCAGCCTGTTTGTGATGGACATGTCGATTATTAGGGCATTCACACTCCGACGACAGGATTCCCAATAACCCGTGTGCTAATACCCACCGAAAGTGCAAAAAATCATGAATTTGGGTTTCTGGCTCATAAATGCAAAATGAAGCGAGTTCAACAATAACGAAGTCATGGGTATTCATCACCAGCCTGTTTGTGATGGACATGTCGATTATTAGGGCATTCACACTCCGACGACAGGATTCCCAATAACCCGTGTGCTAATACCCACCGAAAGTGCAAAAAATCATGAATTTGGGTTTCTGGCTCATAAATGCAAAATGAAGCGAGTTCAACAATAACGAAGTCATGGGTATTCATCACCAGCCTGTTTGTGATGGACATGTCGATTATTAGGGCATTCACACTCCGACGACAGGATTCCCAATAACCCGTGTGCTAATACCCACCGAAAGTGCAAAAAATCATGAATTTGGGTTTCTGGCTCATAAATGCAAAATGAAGCGAGTTCAACAATAACGAAGTCATGGGTATTCATCACCAGCCTGTTTGTGATGGACATGTCGATTATTAGGGCATTCACACTCCGACGACAGGATTCCCAATAACCCGTGTGCTAATACCCACCGAAAGTGCAAAAAATCATGAATTTGGGTTTCTGGCTCATAAATGCAAAATGAAGCGAGTTCAACAATAACGAAGTCATGGGTATTCATCACCAGCCTGTTTGTGATGGACATGTCGATTATTAGGGCATTCACACTCCGACGACAGGATTCCCAATAACCCGTGTGCTAATACCCACCGAAAGTGCAAAAAATCATGAATTTGGGTTTCTGGCTCATAAATGCAAAATGAAGCGAGTTCAACAATAACGAAGTCATGGGTATTCATCACCAGCCTGTTTGTGATGGACATGTCGATTATTAGGGCATTCACACTCCGACGACAGGATTCCCAATAACCCGTGTGCTAATACCCACCGAAAGTGCAAAAAATCATGAATTTGGGTTTCTGGCTCATAAATGCAAAATGAAGCGAGTTCAACAATAACGAAGTCATGGGTATTCATCACCAGCCTGTTTGTGATGGACATGTCGATTATTAGGGCATTCACACTCCGACGACAGGATTCCAATAACCCGTGTGCTAATACCCACCGAAAGTGCAAAAAATCATGAATTTGGGTTTCTGGCTCATAAATGCAAAATGAAGCGAGTTCAACAATAACGAAGTCATGGGTATTCATCCCAAGCCTGTTTGTGATGGACATGTCGATTATTAGGGCATTCACACTCCGACGACAGGATTCCCAATAACCCGTGTGCTAATACCCACCGAAAGTGCAAAAAATCATGAATTTGGGTTTCTGGCTCATAAATGCAAAATGAAGCGAGTTCAACAATAACGAAGTCATGGGTATTCATCACCAGCCTGTTTGTGATGGACATGTCGATTATTAGGGCATTCACACTCCGACGACAGGATTCCCAATAACCCGTGTGCTAATACCCACCGAAAGTGCAAAAAATCATGAATTTGGGTTTCTGGCTCATAAATGCAAAATGAAGCGAGTTCAACAATAACGAAGTCATGGGTATTCATCACCAGCCTGTTTGTGATGGACATGTCGATTATTAGGGCATTCACACTCCGACGACAGGATTCCCAATAACCCGTGTGCTAATACCCACCGAAAGTGCAAAAAATCATGAATTTGGGTTTCTGGCTCATAAATGCAAAATGAAGCGAGTTCAACAATAACGAAGTCATGGGTATTCATCACCAGCCTGTTTGTGATGGACATGTCGATTATTAGGGCATTCACACTCCGACGACAGGATTCCAAATAACCCGTGTGCTAATACCCACCGAAAGTGCAAAAAATCATGAATTTGGGTTTCTGGCTCATAAATGCAAAATGAAGCGAGTTCAACAATAACGAAGTCATGGGTATTCATCCCAAGCCTGTTTGTGATGGACATGTCGATTATTAGGGCATTCACACTCCGACGACAGGATTCCCAATAACCCGTGTGCTAATACCCACCGAAAGTGCAAAAAATCATGAATTTGGGTTTCTGGCTCATAAATGCAAAATGAAGCGAGTTCAACAATAACGAAGTCATGGGTATTCATCACCAGCCTGTTTGTGATGGACATGTCGATTATTAGGGCATTCACACTCCGACGACAGGATTGCAAATAACCCGTGTGCTAATACCCACCGAAAGTGCAAAAAATCATGAATTTGGGTTTCTGGCTCATAAATGCAAAATGAAGCGAGTTCAACAATAACGAAGTCATGGGTATTCATCACCAGCCTGTTTGTGATGGACATGTCGATTATTAGGGCATTCACACTCCGACGACAGGATTCCCAATAACCCGTGTGCTAATACCCACCGAAAGTGCAAAAAATCATGAATTTGGGTTTCTGGCTCATAAATGCAAAATGAAGCGAGTTCAACAATAACGAAGTCATGGGTATTCATCACCAGCCTGTTTGTGATGGACATGTCGATTATTAGGGCATTCACACTCCGACGACAGGATTCCCAATAACCCGTGTGCTAATACCCACCGAAAGTGCAAAAAATCATGAATTTGGGTTTCTGGCTCATAAATGCAAAATGAAGCGAGTTCAACAATAACGAAGTCATGGGTATTCATCACCAGCCTGTTTGTGATGGACATGTCGATTATTAGGGCATTCACACTCCGACGACAGGATTCCCAATAACCCGTGTGCTAATACCCACCGAAAGTGCAAAAAATCATGAATTTGGGTTTCTGGCTCATAAATGCAAAATGAAGCGAGTTCAACAATAACGAAGTCATGGGTATTCATCACCAGCCTGTTTGTGATGGACATGTCGATTATTAGGGCATTCACACTCCGACGACAGGATTCCCAATAACCCGTGTGCTAATACCCACCGAAAGTGCAAAAAATCATGAATTTGGGTTTCTGGCTCATAAATGCAAAATGAAGCGAGTTCAACAATAACGAAGTCATGGGTATTCATCACCAGCCTGTTTGTGATGGACATGTCGATTATTAGGGCATTCACACTCCGACGACAGGATTCCCAATAACCCGTGTGCTAATACCCACCGAAAGTGCAAAAAATCATGAATTTGGGTTTCTGGCTCATAAATGCAAAATGAAGCGAGTTCAACAATAACGAAGTCATGGGTATTCATCACCAGCCTGTTTGTGATGGACATGTCGATTATTAGGGCATTCACACTCCGACGACAGGATTCCCAATAACCCGTGTGCTAATACCCACCGAAAGTGCAAAAAATCATGAATTTGGGTTTCTGGCTCATAAATGCAAAATGAAGCGAGTTCAACAATAACGAAGTCATGGGTATTCATCACCAGCCTGTTTGTGATGGACATGTCGATTATTAGGGCATTCACACTCCGACGACAGGATTCCCAATAACCCGTGTGCTAATACCCACCGAAAGTGCAAAAAATCATGAATTTGGGTTTCTGGCTCATAAATGCAAAATGAAGCGAGTTCAACAATAACGAAGTCATGGGTATTCATCACCAGCCTGTTTGTGATGGACATGTCGATTATTAGGGCATTCACACTCCGACGACAGGATTCCCAATAACCCGTGTGCTAATACCCACCGAAAGTGCAAAAAATCATGAATTTGGGTTTCTGGCTCATAAATGCAAAATGAAGCGAGTTCAACAATAACGAAGTCATGGGTATTCATCACCAGCCTGTTTGTGATGGACATGTCGATTATTAGGGCATTCACACTCCGACGACAGGATTCCCAATAACCCGTGTGCTAATACCCACCGAAAGTGCAAAAAATCATGAATTTGGGTTTCTGGCTCATAAATGCAAAATGAAGCGAGTTCAACAATAACGAAGTCATGGGTATTCATCACCAGCCTGTTTGTGATGGACATGTCGATTATTAGGGCATTCACACTCCGACGACAGGATTCCCAATAACCCGTGTGCTAATACCCACCGAAAGTGCAAAAAATCATGAATTTGGGTTTCTGGCTCATAAATGCAAAATGAAGCGAGTTCAACAATAACGAAGTCATGGGTATTCATCACCAGCCTGTTTGTGATGGACATGTCGATTATTAGGGCATTCACACTCCGACGACAGGATTCCCAATAACCCGTGTGCTAATACCCACCGAAAGTGCAAAAAATCATGAATTTGGGTTTCTGGCTCATAAATGCAAAATGAAGCGAGTTCAACAATAACGAAGTCATGGGTATTCATCACCAGCCTGTTTGTGATGGACATGTCGATTATTAGGGCATTCACACTCCGACGACAGGATTCCAAATAACCCGTGTGCTAATACCCACCGAAAGTGCAAAAAATCATGAATTTGGGTTTCTGGCTCATAAATGCAAAATGAAGCGAGTTCAACAATAACGAAGTCATGGGTATTCATCACCAGCCTGTTTGTGATGGACATGTCGATTATTAGGGCATTCACACTCCGACGACAGGATTCCCAATAACCCGTGTGCTAATACCCACCGAAAGTGCAAAAAATCATGAATTTGGGTTTCTGGCTCATAAATGCAAAATGAAGCGAGTTCAACAATAACGAAGTCATGGGTATTCATCCCAAGCCTGTTTGTGATGGACATGTCGATTATTAGGGCATTCACACTCCGACGACAGGATTCCCAATAACCCGTGTGCTAATACCCACCGAAAGTGCAAAAAATCATGAATTTGGGTTTCTGGCTCATAAATGCAAAATGAAGCGAGTTCAACAATAACGAAGTCATGGGTATTCATCACCAGCCTGTTTGTGATGGACATGTCGATTATTAGGGCATTCACACTCCGACGACAGGATTCCCAATAACCCGTGTGCTAATACCCACCGAAAGTGCAAAAAATCATGAATTTGGGTTTCTGGCTCATAAATGCAAAATGAAGCGAGTTCAACAATAACGAAGTCATGGGTATTCATCACCAGCCTGTTTGTGATGGACATGTCGATTATTAGGGCATTCACACTCCGACGACAGGATTCCAATAACCCGTGTGCTAATACCCACCGAAAGTGCAAAAAATCATGAATTTGGGTTTCTGGCTCATAAATGCAAAATGAAGCGAGTTCAACAATAACGAAGTCATGGGTATTCATCACCAGCCTGTTTGTGATGGACATGTCGATTATTAGGGCATTCACACTCCGACGACAGGATTCCAAATAACCCGTGTGCTAATACCCACCGAAAGTGCAAAAAATCATGAATTTGGGTTTCTGGCTCATAAATGCAAAATGAAGCGAGTTCAACAATGACAAAGTCATGGGTATTCATCCCAAGCCTGTTTGTGATGGACATGTCGATTATTAGGGCATTCACACTCCGACGACAGGATTCCCAATAACCCGTGTGCTAATACCCACCGAAAGTGCAAAAAATCATGAATTTGGGTTTCTGGCTCATAAATGCAAAATGAAGCGAGTTCAACAATAACGAAGTCATGGGTATTCATCACCAGCCTGTTTGTGATGGACATGTCGATTATTAGGGCATTCACACTCCGACGACAGGATTCCCAATAACCCGTGTGCTAATACCCACCGAAAGTGCAAAAAATCATGAATTTGGGTTTCTGGCTCATAAATGCAAAATGAAGCGAGTTCAACAATAACGAAGTCATGGGTATTCATCACCAGCCTGTTTGTGATGGACATGTCGATTATTAGGGCATTCACACTCCGACGACAGGATTACAAATAACCCGTGTGCTAATACCCACCGAAAGTGCAAAAAATCATGATTTTGGGTTTCTGGCTCATAAATGCAAAATGAAGCGAGTTCAACAATGACAAAGTCATGGGTATTCATCCCAAGCCTGTTTGTGATGGACATGTCGATTATTAGGGCATTCACACTCCGACGACAGGATTCCCAATAACCCGTGTGCTAATACCCACCGAAAGTGCAAAAAATCATGACTTTGGGTTTCTGGCTCATAAATGCAAAATGAAGCGAGTTCAACAATAACGAAGTCATGGGTATTCATCACCAGCCTGTTTGTGATGGACATGTCGATTTTTAGGGCATTCACACTCCGACGACAGGATTCCCAATAACCCGTGTGCTAATACCCACCGAAAGTGCAAAAAATCATGAATTTGGGTTTCTGGCTCATAAATGCAAAATGAAGCGAGTTCAACAATAACGAAGTCATGGGTATTCATCACCAGCCTGTTTGTGATGGACATGTCGATTATTAGGGCATTCACACTCCGACGACAGGATTACAAATAACCCGTGTGCTAATACCCACCCGAAGTGCAAAAAATCATGATTTTGGGTTTCTGGCTCATAAATGCAAAATGAAGCGAGTTCAACAATAACGAAGTCATGGGTATTCATCCCCAGCGTGTTTGTGATGGACATGTCGATTATTAGGGCATTCACACTCCGACGACAGGATTCCCAATAACCCGTGTGCTAATACCCACCGAAAGTGCAAAAAATCATGAATTTGGGTTTCTGGCTCATAAATGCAAAATGAAGCGAGTTCAACAATAACGAAGTCATGGGTATTCATCACCAGCCTGTTTGTGATGGACATGTCGATTATTAGGGCATTCACACTCCGACGACAGGATTCCCAATAACCCGTGTGCTAATACCCACCGAAAGTGCAAAAAATCATGAATTTGGGTTTCTGGCTCATAAATGCAAAATGAAGCGAGTTCAACAATAACGAAGTCATGGGTATTCATCACCAGCCTGTTTGTGATGGACATGTCGATTATTAGGGCATTCACACTCCGACGACAGGATTGCAAATAACCCGTGTGCTAATACCCACCGAAAGTGCAAAAAATCATGAATTTGGGTTTCTGGCTCATAAATGCAAAATGAAGCGAGTTCAACAATAACGAAGTCATGGGTATTCATCACCAGCCTGTTTGTGATGGACATGTCGATTATTAGGGCATTCACACTCCGACGACAGGATTCCCAATAACCCGTGTGCTAATACCCACCGAAAGTGCAAAAAATCATGAATTTGGGTTTCTGGCTCATAAATGCAAAATGAAGCGAGTTCAACAATAACGAAGTCATGGGTATTCATCACCAGCCTGTTTGTGATGGACATGTCGATTATTAGGGCATTCACACTCCGACGACAGGATTCCAAATAACCCGTGTGCTAATACCCACCGAAAGTGCAAAAAATCATGAATTTGGGTTTCTGGCTCATAAATGCAAAATGAAGCGAGTTCAACAATAACGAAGTCATGGGTATTCATCACCAGCCTGTTTGTGATGGACATGTCGATTATTAGGGCATTCACACTCCGACGACAGGATTCCCAATAACCCGTGTGCTAATACCCACCGAAAGTGCAAAAAATCATACCTTTGGGTTTCTGGCTCATAAATGCAAAATGAAGCGAGTTCAACAATAACGAAGTCATGGGTATTCATCACCAGCCTGTTTGTGATGGACATGTCGATTATTAGGGCATTCACACTCCGACGACAGGATTCCCAATAACCCGTGTGCTAATACCCACCGAAAGTGCAAAAAATCATGAATTTGGGTTTCTGGCTCATAAATGCAAAATGAAGCGAGTTCAACAATAACGAAGTCATGGGTATTCATCACCAGCCTGTTTGTGATGGACATGTCGATTATTAGGGCATTCACACTCCGACGACAGGATTCCAAATAACCCGTGTGCTAATACCCACCGAAAGTGCAAAAAATCATGAATTTGGGTTTCTGGCTCATAAATGCAAAATGAAGCGAGTTCAACAATAACGAAGTCATGGGTATTCATCACCAGCCTGTTTGTGATGGACATGTCGATTATTAGGGCATTCACACTCCGACGACAGGATTCCCAATAACCCGTGTGCTAATACCCACCGAAAGTGCAAAAAATCATGAATTTGGGTTTCTGGCTCATAAATGCAAAATGAAGCGAGTTCAACAATAACGAAGTCATGGGTATTCATCACCAGCCTGTTTGTGATGGACATGTCGATTATTAGGGCATTCACACTCCGACGACAGGATTCCCAATAACCCGTGTGCTAATACCCACCGAAAGTGCAAAAAATCATGAATTTGGGTTTCTGGCTCATAAATGCAAAATGAAGCGAGTTCAACAATAACGAAGTCATGGGTATTCATCACCAGCCTGTTTGTGATGGACATGTCGATTATTAGGGCATTCACACTCCGACGACAGGATTCCCAATAACCCGTGTGCTAATACCCACCGAAAGTGCAAAAAATCATGAATTTGGGTTTCTGGCTCATAAATGCAAAATGAAGCGAGTTCAACAATAACGAAGTCATGGGTATTCATCACCAGCCTGTTTGTGATGGACATGTCGATTTTTAGGGCATTCACACTCCGACGACAGGATTCCCAATAACCCGTGTGCTAATACCCACCGAAAGTGCAAAAAATCATGAATTTGGGTTTCTGGCTCATAAATGCAAAATGAAGCGAGTTCAACAATAACGAAGTCATGGGTATTCATCACCAGCCTGTTTGTGATGGACATGTCGATTATTAGGGCATTCACACTCCGACGACAGGATTCCCTATAACCCGTGTGCTAATACCCACCGAAAGTGCAAAAAATCATGAATTTTGGTTTCTGGCTCATAAATGCAAAATGAAGCGAGTTCAACAATGACAAAGTCATGGGTATTCATCCCAAGCCTGTTTGTGATGGACATGTCGATTATTAGGGCATTCACACTCCGACGACAGGATTCCCAATAACCCGTGTGCTAATACCCACCGAAAGTGCAAAAAATCATGAATTTGGGTTTCTGGCTCATAAATGCAAAATGAAGCGAGTTCAACAATAACGAAGTCATGGGTATTCATCACCAGCCTGTTTGTGATGGACATGTCGATTATTAGGGCATTCACACTCCGACGACAGGATTCCCAATAACCCGTGTGCTAATACCCACCGAAAGTGCAAAAAATCATGAATTTGGGTTTCTGGCTCATAAATGCAAAATGAAGCGAGTTCAACAATAACGAAGTCATGGGTATTCATCACCAGCCTGTTTGTGATGGACATGTCGATTATTAGGGCATTCACACTCCGACGACAGGATTGCAAATAACCCGTGTGCTAATACCCACCGAAAGTGCAAAAAATCATGAATTTGGGTTTCTGGCTCATAAATGCAAAATGAAGCGAGTTCAACAATGACAAAGTCATGGGTATTCATCCCAAGCCTGTTTGTGATGGACATGTCGATTATTAGGGCATTCACACTCCGACGACAGGATTACAAATAACCCGTGTGCTAATACCCACCGAAAGTGCAAAAAATCATGAATTTGGGTTTCTGGCTCATAAATGCAAAATGAAGCGAGTTCAACAATAACGAAGTCATGGGTATTCATCACCAGCCTGTTTGTGATGGACATGTCGATTTTTAGGGCATTCACACTCCGACGACAGGATTCCCAATAACCCGTGTGCTAATACCCACCGAAAGTGCAAAAAATCATGAATTTGGGTTTCTGGCTCATAAATGCAAAATGAAGCGAGTTCAACAATAACGAAGTCATGGGTATTCATCACCAGCCTGTTTGTGATGGACATGTCGATTATTAGGGCATTCACACTCCGACGACAGGATTCCCAATAACCCGTGTGCTAATACCCACCGAAAGTGCAAAAAATCATGAATTTGGGTTTCTGGCTCATAAATGCAAAATGAAGCGAGTTCAACAATAACGAAGTCATGGGTATTCATCACCAGCCTGTTTGTGATGGACATGTCGATTATTAGGGCATTCACACTCCGACGACAGGATTCCCAATAACCCGTGTGCTAATACCCACCGAAAGTGCAAAAAATCATGAATTTGGGTTTCTGGCTCATAAATGCAAAATGAAGCGAGTTCAACAATAACGAAGTCATGGGTATTCATCCCAGCCTGTTTGTGATGGACATGTCGATTATTAGGGCATTCACACTCCGACGACAGGATTCCCAATAACCCGTGTGCTAATACCCACCGAAAGTGCAAAAAATCATGAATTTGGGTTTCTGGCTCATAAATGCAAAATGAAGCGAGTTCAACAATAACGAAGTCATGGGTATTCATCACCAGCCTGTTTGTGATGGACATGTCGATTATTAGGGCATTCACACTCCGACGACAGGATTACAAATAACCCGTGTGCTAATACCCACCGAAAGTGCAAAAAATCATGAATTTGGGTTTCTGGCTCATAAATGCAAAATGAAGCGAGTTCAACAATGACAAAGTCATGGGTATTCATCCCAAGCCTGTTTGTGATGGACATGTCGATTATTAGGGCATTCACACTCCGACGACAGGATTCCCAATAACCCGTGTGCTAATACCCACCGAAAGTGCAAAAAATCATGACTTTGGGTTTCTGGCTCATAAATGCAAAATGAAGCGAGTTCAACAATAACGAAGTCATGGGTATTCATCACCAGCCTGTTTGTGATGGACATGTCGATTATTAGGGCATTCACACTCCGACGACAGGATTCCCAATAACCCGTGTGCTAATACCCACCGAAAGTGCAAAAAATCATGAATTTGGGTTTCTGGCTCATAAATGCAAAATGAAGCGAGTTCAACAATAACGAAGTCATGGGTATTCATCACCAGCCTGTTTGTGATGGACATGTCGATTATTAGGGCATTCACACTCCGACGACAGGATTACAAATAACCCGTGTGCTAATACCCACCGAAAGTGCAAAAAATCATGAATTTGGGTTTCTGGCTCATAAATGCAAAATGAAGCGAGTTCAACAATGACGAAGTCATGGGTATTCATCCCAAGCCTGTTTGTGATGGACATGTCGATTATTAGGGCATTCACACTCCGACGACAGGATTCCCAATAACCCGTGTGCTAATACCCACCGAAAGTGCAAAAAATCATGAATTTGGGTTTCTGGCTCATAAATGCAAAATGAAGCGAGTTCAACAATAACGAAGTCATGGGTATTCATCACCAGCCTGTTTGTGATGGACATGTCGATTTTTAGGGCATTCACACTCCGACGACAGGATTCCCAATAACCCGTGTGCTAATACCCACCGAAAGTGCAAAAAATCATGAATTTGGGTTTCTGGCTCATAAATGCAAAATGAAGCGAGTTCAACAATAACGAAGTCATGGGTATTCATCACCAGCCTGTTTGTGATGGACATGTCGATTATTAGGGCATTCACACTCCGACGACAGGATTACAAATAACCCGTGTGCTAATACCCACCGAAAGTGCAAAAAATCATGAATTTGGGTTTCTGGCTCATAAATGCAAAATGAAGCGAGTTCAACAATGACGAAGTCATGGGTATTCATCCCAAGCCTGTTTGTGATGGACATGTCGATTATTAGGGCATTCACACTCCGACGACAGGATTCCCAATAACCCGTGTGCTAATACCCACCGAAAGTGCAAAAAATCATAACTTTGGGTTTCTGGCTCATAAATGCAAAATGAAGCGAGTTCAACAATAACGAAGTCATGGGTATTCATCACCAGCCTGTTTGTGATGGACATGTCGATTATTAGGGCATTCACACTCCGACGACAGGATTCCCAATAACCCGTGTGCTAATACCCACCGAAAGTGCAAAAAATCATGAATTTGGGTTTCTGGCTCATAAATGCAAAATGAAGCGAGTTCAACAATAACGAAGTCATGGGTATTCATCACCAGCCTGTTTGTGATGGACATGTCGATTATTAGGGCATTCACACTCCGACGACAGGATTCCAAATAACCCGTGTGCTAATACCCACCGAAAGTGCAAAAAATCATGAATTTGGGTTTCTGGCTCATAAATGCAAAATGAAGCGAGTTCAACAATAACGAAGTCATGGGTATTCATCACCAGCCTGTTTGTGATGGACATGTCGATTATTAGGGCATTCACACTCCGACGACAGGATTCCCAATAACCCGTGTGCTAATACCCACCGAAAGTGCAAAAAATCATGAATTTGGGTTTCTGGCTCATAAATGCAAAATGAAGCGAGTTCAACAATAACGAAGTCATGGGTATTCATCACCAGCCTGTTTGTGATGGACATGTCGATTATTAGGGCATTCACACTCCGACGACAGGATTCCCAATAACCCGTGTGCTAATACCCACCGAAAGTGCAAAAAATCATGAATTTGGGTTTCTGGCTCATAAATGCAAAATGAAGCGAGTTCAACAATAACGAAGTCATGGGTATTCATCACCAGCCTGTTTGTGATGGACATGTCGATTATTAGGGCATTCACACTCCGACGACAGGATTCCCAATAACCCGTGTGCTAATACCCACCGAAAGTGCAAAAAATCATGAATTTGGGTTTCTGGCTCATAAATGCAAAATGAAGCGAGTTCAACAATAACGAAGTCATGGGTATTCATCACCAGCCTGTTTGTGATGGACATGTCGATTATTAGGGCATTCACACTCCGACGACAGGATTCCAAATAACCCGTGTGCTAATACCCACCGAAAGTGCAAAAAATCATGAATTTGGGTTTCTGGCTCATAAATGCAAAATGAAGCGAGTTCAACAATAACGAAGTCATGGGTATTCATCACCAGCCTGTTTGTGATGGACATGTCGATTATTAGGGCATTCACACTCCGACGACAGGATTCCCAATAACCCGTGTGCTAATACCCACCGAAAGTGCAAAAAATCATGAATTTGGGTTTCTGGCTCATAAATGCAAAATGAAGCGAGTTCAACAATAACGAAGTCATGGGTATTCATCACCAGCCTGTTTGTGATGGACATGTCGATTTTTAGGGCATTCACACTCCGACGACAGGATTCCCAATAACCCGTGTGCTAATACCCACCGAAAGTGCAAAAAATCATGAATTTGGGTTTCTGGCTCATAAATGCAAAATGAAGCGAGTTCAACAATAACGAAGTCATGGGTATTCATCACCAGCCTGTTTGTGATGGACATGTCGATTATTAGGGCATTCACACTCCGACGACAGGATTCCCAATAACCCGTGTGCTAATACCCACCGAAAGTGCAAAAAATCATGAATTTGGGTTTCTGGCTCATAAATGCAAAATGAAGCGAGTTCAACAATAACGAAGTCATGGGTATTCATCACCAGCCTGTTTGTGATGGACATGTCGATTATTAGGGCATTCACACTCCGACGACAGGATTCCCAATAACCCGTGTGCTAATACCCACCGAAAGTGCAAAAAATCATGAATTTGGGTTTCTGGCTCATAAATGCAAAATGAAGCGAGTTCAACAATAACGAAGTCATGGGTATTCATCACCAGCCTGTTTGTGATGGACATGTCGATTATTAGGGCATTCACACTCCGACGACAGGATTACAAATAACCCGTGTGCTAATACCCACCGAAAGTGCAAAAAATCATGAATTTGGGTTTCTGGCTCATAAATGCAAAATGAAGCGAGTTCAACAATGACAAAGTCATGGGTATTCATCCCAAGCCTGTTTGTGATGGACATGTCGATTATTAGGGCATTCACACTCCGACGACAGGATTCCCAATAACCCGTGTGCTAATACCCACCGAAAGTGCAAAAAATCATGAATTTGGGTTTCTGGCTCATAAATGCAAAATGAAGCGAGTTCAACAATAACGAAGTCATGGGTATTCATCACCAGCCTGTTTGTGATGGACATGTCGATTATTAGGGCATTCACACTCCGACGACAGGATTCCCAATAACCCGTGTGCTAATACCCACCGAAAGTGCAAAAAATCATGAATTTGGGTTTCTGGCTCATAAATGCAAAATGAAGCGAGTTCAACAATAACGAAGTCATGGGTATTCATCACCAGCCTGTTTGTGATGGACATGTCGATTATTAGGGCATTCACACTCCGACGACAGGATTACAAATAACCCGTGTGCTAATACCCACCGAAAGTGCAAAAAATCATGAATTTGGGTTTCTGGCTCATAAATGCAAAATGAAGCGAGTTCAACAATGACAAAGTCATGGGTATTCATCCCAAGCCTGTTTGTGATGGACATGTCGATTATTAGGGCATTCACACTCCGACGACAGGATTCCCAATAACCCGTGTGCTAATACCCACCGAAAGTGCAAAAAATCATACCTTTGGGTTTCTGGATCATAAATGCAAAATGAAGCGAGTTCAACAATAACGAAGTTATGGGTATTCATCACCAGCCTGTTTGTGATGGACATGCCGATTTTTGGGGCATTCACACTCCGACGACAGGATTCCCAATAACCCGTGTGCTAATACCCACCGAAAGTGCAAAAAATCATGAATTTGGGTTTCTGGCTCATAAATGCAAAATGAAGCGAGTTCAACAATAACGAAGTCATGGGTATTCATCACCAGCCTGTTTGTGATGGACATGTCGATTATTAGGGCATTCACACTCCGACGACAGGATTACAAATAACCCGTGTGCTAATACCCACCGAAAGTGCAAAAAATCATGAATTTGGGTTTCTGGCTCATAAATGCAAAATGAAGCGAGTTCAACAATAACGAAGTCATGGGTATTCATCCCCAGCCTGTTTGTGATGGACATGTCGATTATTAGGGCATTCACACTCCGACGACAGGATTCCCAATAACCCGTGTGCTAATACCCACCGAAAGTGCAAAAAATCATGAATTTGGGTTTCTGGCTCATAAATGCAAAATGAAGCGAGTTCAACAATAACGAAGTCATGGGTATTCATCACCAGCCTGTTTGTGATGGACATGTCGATTATTAGGGCATTCACACTCCGACGACAGGATTCCAATAACCCGTGTGCTAATACCCACCGAAAGTGCAAAAAATCATGAATTTGGGTTTCTGGCTCATAAATGCAAAATGAAGCGAGTTCAACAATGACAAAGTCATGGGTATTCATCCCAAGCCTGTTTGTGATGGACATGTCGATTATTAGGGCATTCACACTCCGACGACAGGATTCCCAATAACCCGTGTGCTAATACCCACCGAAAGTGCAAAAAATCATGAATTTGGGTTTCTGGCTCATAAATGCAAAATGAAGCGAGTTCAACAATAACGAAGTCATGGGTATTCATCACCAGCCTGTTTGTGATGGACATGTCGATTATTAGGGCATTCACACTCCGACGACAGGATTCCCAATAACCCGTGTGCTAATACCCACCGAAAGTGCAAAAAATCATGAATTTGGGTTTCTGGCTCATAAATGCAAAATGAAGCGAGTTCAACAATAACGAAGTCATGGGTATTCATCACCAGCCTGTTTGTGATGGACATGTCGATTATTAGGGCATTCACACTCCGACGACAGGATTCCCAATAACCCGTGTGCTAATACCCACCGAAAGTGCAAAAAATCATGAATTTGGGTTTCTGGCTCATAAATGCAAAATGAAGCGAGTTCAACAATAACGAAGTCATGGGTATTCATCACCAGCCTGTTTGTGATGGACATGTCGATTATTAGGGCATTCACACTCCGACGACAGGATTCCCAATAACCCGTGTGCTAATACCCACCGAAAGTGCAAAAAATCATGAATTTGGGTTTCTGGCTCATAAATGCAAAATGAAGCGAGTTCAACAATAACGAAGTCATGGGTATTCATCACCAGCCTGTTTGTGATGGACATGTCGATTATTAGGGCATTCACACTCCGACGACAGGATTACAAATAACCCGTGTGCTAATACCCACCGAAAGTGCAAAAAATCATGAATTTGGGTTTCTGGCTCATAAATGCAAAATGAAGCGAGTTCAACAATAACAAAGTCATGGGTATTCATCACCAGCCTGTTTGTGATGGACATGTCGATTATTAGGGCATTCACACTCCGACGACAGGATTCCAATAACCCGTGTGCTAATACCCACCGAAAGTGCAAAAAATCATGAATTTGGGTTTCTGGCTCATAAATGCAAAATGAAGCGAGTTCAACAATAACGAAGTCATGGGTATTCATCCCCAGCCTGTTTGTGATGGACATGTCAATTTTAGGGGATTGAAACTCCGACGACAGGATTCCAATAACCCGTGTGTAATACCCACCGAAAGTGCAAAAAATCATGACTTTGGGTTTCTGGCTCATAAATGCAAAATGAAGCGAGTTCAACAATAACGAAGTCATGGGTATTCATCCCCAGCCTGTTTGTGATGGACATGTCGATTATTAGGGCATTCACACTCCGACGACAGGATTCCCAATAACCCGTGTGCTAATACCCACCGAAAGTGCAAAAAATCATGAATTTGGGTTTCTGGCTCATAAATGCAAAATGAAGCGAGTTCAACAATGACAAAGTCATGGGTATTCATCCCAAGCCTGTTTGTGATGGACATGTCGATTATTAGGGCATTCACACTCCGACGACAGGATTCCCAATAACCCGTGTGCTAATACCCACCGAAAGTGCAAAAAATCATGAATTTGGGTTTCTGGCTCATAAATGCAAAATGAAGCGAGTTCAACAATAACGAAGTCATGGGTATTCATCCCCAGCCTGTTTGTGATGGACATGTTGATTTTTAGGGCATTCACACTCCGACGACAGGATTCCCAATAACCCGTGTGCTAATACCCACCGAAAGTGCAAAAAATCATGAATTTGGGTTTCTGGCTCATAAATGCAAAATGAAGCGAGTTCAACAATAACGAAGTCATGGGTATTCATCACCAGCCTGTTTGTGATGGACATGTCGATTATTAGGGCATTCACACTCCGACGACAGGATTACAAATAACCCGTGTGCTAATACCCACCGAAAGTGCAAAAAATCATGATTTTGGGTTTCTGGCTCATAAATGCAAAATGAAGCGAGTTCAACAATGACAAAGTCATGGGTATTCATCCCAAGCCTGTTTGTGATGGACATGTCGATTATTAGGGCATTCACACTCCGACGACAGGATTCCCAATAACCCGTGTGCTAATACCCACCGAAAGTGCAAAAAATCATACCTTTGGGTTTCTGGATCATAAATGCAAAATGAAGCGAGTTCAACAATAACGAAGTTATGGGTATTCATCACCAGCCTGTTTGTGATGGACATGCCGATTTTTGGGGCATTCACACTCCGACGACAGGATTCCCAATAACCCGTGTGCTAATACCCACCGAAAGTGCAAAAAATCATGAATTTGGGTTTCTGGCTCATAAATGCAAAATGAAGCGAGTTCAACAATAACGAAGTCATGGGTATTCATCACCAGCCTGTTTGTGATGGACATGTCGATTATTAGGGCATTCACACTCCGACGACAGGATTACAAATAACCCGTGTGCTAATACCCACCGAAAGTGCAAAAAATCATGATTTTGGGTTTCTGGCTCATAAATGCAAAATGAAGCGAGTTCAACAATGACAAAGTCATGGGTATTCATCCCAAGCCTGTTTGTGATGGACATGTTGATTTTTAGGGCATTCACACTCCGACGACAGGATTCCCAATAACCCGTGTGCTAATACCCACCGAAAGTCTAAAAAATCATGAATTTGGGTTTGTGGCTCATAAATGCAATATGAAGCGAGTTCAACAATAACGAAGTCATGGGTATTCATCCCAAGCCTGTTTGTGATGGACATGTTGATTTGTAGGGCATTCACACTCCGACGACAGGATTCCCAATAACCCGTGTGCTAATACCTACCGAAAGTGAAAAAAATCATGAATTTGGGTTTCTGGCTCATAAATGCAAAATGAAGAGAGTTCAACAATAACGAAGTCATGGGTATTCATCACCCGCCTGTTTGTGATGGACATGTCGATTATTAGGGCATTCACACTCCGACGACAGGATTACAAATAACCCGTGTGCTAATACCCACCGAAAGTGCAAAAAATCATGATTTTGGGTTTCTGGCTCATAAATGCAAAATGAAGCGAGTTCAACAATGACAAAGTCATGGGTATTCATCCCAAGCCTGTTTGTGATGGACATGTTGATTTTTAGGGCATTCAAACTCCGACGACAGGATTCCAAAATAACTCGTGTGCTAATACCCACCGAAAGTCTAAAAAATCATGAATTTGGGTTTGTGGCTCATAAATGCAATATGAAGCGAGTTCAACAATAACGAAGTCATGGGTATTCATCCAAGCCTGTTTCCTTCGGGAGAACAAAAGGCCTGAGGTCTTTTGGACTACTGAGCTATTGTGGCAAGAAATCACAGACAATTCGCACACGCTGCAGCGCTTCGAACCCGTGACCTCAAGCCTTTTGTCCTCCCGAAGGAAGCGCCTCTTACCAATTGAGCTGCAGCTCAATTGGTGAAAGTCGTTTCCTTCGGGAGAACAAAAGGCCTGAGGTCACGGGTTCGAGGCGCTGCAGCGTGTTATCTTGAATTATCGTGCCTCACTGCTACCGAAAGTGCAAACATAATACCTTTGGGTTTCTGGCTCATAAATACAAAATGAAGCGAGTTCAACAATAACTAAGTCATGGGTATTCATCACCAGCCTGTTTGTGATGAACATGTCAATTTTTAGGGCATTCACACTCCGACGACAGGATTCCCAATAACCCGTGTGCTAATACCCACCGAAAGTGCAAAAAATCATGAATTTGGGTTTCTGGCTCATAAATGCAAAATGAAGCGAGTTCAACAATAACGAAGTCATGGGTATTCATCCCAAGCCTGTTTGTGATGGACATGTCGATTATTAGGGCATTCACACTCCGACGACAGGATTCCCAATAACCCGTGTGCTAATACCCACCGAAAGTGCAAAAAATCATGAATTTGGGTTTCTGGCTCATAAATGCAAAATGAAGCGAGTTCAACAATAACGAAGTCATGGGTATTCATCACCAAGCCTGTTTGTGATGGACATGTCGATTATTAGGGCATTCACACTCCGACGACAGGATTCCAAATAACGCGTGTGCTAATACCCACCGAAAGTGCAAAAAAATCATGAATTTGGGTTTCTGGCTCATAAATGCAAAATGAAGCGAGTTCAACAATGACAAAGTCATGGGTATTCATCCCAAGCCTGTTTGTGATGGACATGTTGATTTTTAGGGCATTCACACTCCGACGACAGGATTCCCAATAACCCGTGTGCTAATACCCACCGAAAGTGCAAAAAATCATGAATTTGGGTTTCTGGCTCATAAATGCAAAATGAAGCGAGTTCAACAATAACGAAGTCATGGGTATTCATCACCAGCCTGTTTGTGATGGACATGTCGATTATTAGGGCATTCACACTCCGACGACAGGATTCCCAAATAACCCGTGTGCTAATACCCACCGAAAGTGCAAAAAATCATGAATTTGGGTTTCTGGCTCATAAATGCAAAATGAAGCGAGTTCAACAATAACGAAGTCATGGGTATTCATCACCAAGCCTGTTTGTGATGGACATGTCGATTATTAGGGCATTCACACTCCGACGACAGGATTACAAATAACCCGTGTGCTAATACCCACCGAAAGTGCAAAAAATCATGAATTTGGGTTTCTGGCTCATAAATGCAAAATGAAGCGAGTTCAACAATAACGAAGTCATGGGTATTCATCCCAGCCTGTTTGTGATGGACATGTCGATTTATAGGGCATTCACACTCCGACGACAGGATTCCCAATAACCCGTGTGCTAATACCCACCGAAAGTGCAAAAAATCATGAATTTGGGTTTCTGGCTCATAAATGCAAAATGAAGCGAGTTCAACAATAACGAAGTCATGGGTATTCATCACCAGCCTGTTTGTGATGGACATGTCGATTATTAGGGCATTCACACTCCGACGACAGGATTACAAATAACCCGTGTGCTAATACCCACCGAAAGTGCAAAAAATCATGATTTTGGGTTTCTGGCTCATAAATGCAAAATGAAGCGAGTTCAACAATGACAAAGTCATGGGTATTCATCCCAAGCCTGTTTGTGATGGACATGTCGATTTTTAGGGCATTCAACACTCCGACGACAGGATTCCCAAATAACCCGTGTGCTAATACCCACCGAAAGTGCAAAAAATCATGAATTTGGGTTTCTGGCTCATAAATGCAAAATGAAGCGAGTTCAACAATAACGAAGTCATGGGTATTCATCACCAGCCTGTTTGTGATGGACATGTTCGATTTTAGGGCATTCACACTCCGACGACAGGATTCCCAATAACCCTGTGGCTAATACCTACCGAAAGTGCAAAAAATCATGAATTTGGGTTTCTGGCTCATAAATGCAAAATGAAGCGAGTTCAACAATAACGAAGTCATGGGTATTCATCACCAGCCTGTTTGTGATGGACATGTCGATTATTAGGGCATTCACACTCCGACGACATGATTACAAATAACCCGTGTGCTAATTACCCACCGAAAGTGCAAAAAATCATGATTTTGGGTTTCTGGCTCATAAATGCAAAATGAAGCGAGTTCAACAATACGAAGTCATGGGTATTCATCCCAAGCCTGTTTGTGATGGACATGTCGATTTTAGGGCATTCACACTCCGACGACAGGATTCCCAATAACCCGTGTGCTAATACCCACCGAAAGTGAAAAAATCATGACCTTTGGGTTTCTGGATCATAAATGCAAAAATGAAGCGAGTTCAACAATAACGAATTCATGGGTATTACATCACCGGCCTGTTCTGATGACCATGTCGATTATTAGTGGTATTCACACTCCGACGCAGGATTGCAATACAACCCGTGTGGTAATACCCACCGAAAGTGGCAAAAATCATGATTTTGGTTTCTGGCTCATAAATGCAAAATGAGAAGCGAGTTCAACAATGACTGCAGCTCAATTGGTGAAAGTCGTTTCCTTCGGGAGAACAAAAGGCCTGAGGTCACGGGTTCGAGGCGCTGCAGCGTGTTATCTCGAATTATCGTGCCTCACTGCTACAATACCTGAGTATGTCATGACTGGTCAGTAGGGCGCAGATGCCACAGCAGTCAGTTCATGGGGTCAGATACCTAGAGGTTCACAGCATGGTCAGCGCCCAGCTGTGGGTCCTCACACATAAATGCAAAATGAAGCGAGTTCAACAATGACAAAGTCATGGGTATTCATCCCAAGCCTGTTTGTGATGGACATGTTGATTTTTAGGGCATTCAAACTCCGACGACAGGATTCCAAAATAACTCGTGTGCTAATACCCACCGAAAGTCTAAAAAATCATGAATTTGGGTTTGTGGCTCATAAATGCAATATGAAGCGAGTTCAACAATAACGAAGTCATGGGTATTCATCCCAAGCCTGTTTCCTTCGGGAGAACAAAAGGCCTGAGGTCTTTTGGACTACTGAGCTATTGTGGCAAGAAATCACAGACAATTCGCACACGCTGCAGCGCTTCGAACCCGTGACCTCAAGCCTTTTGTCCTCCCGAAGGAAGCGCCTCTTACCAATTGAGCTGCAGCTCAATTGGTGAAAGTCGTTTCCTTCGGGAGAACAAAAGGCCTGAGGTCACGGGTTCGAGGCGCTGCAGCGTGTTATCTTGAATTATCGTGCCTCACTGCTACAATACCTGAGTATTTCATGACTGGTCAGTAGGGCGCAGATGCCACAGCAGTCAGTTCATGGGGTCAGATACCCAGAGGTTCACAGCATGGTCAGCGCCCAGCTGTGGGTCCTCACACATAAATGCAAAATGAAGCGAGTTCAACAATGACAAAGTCATGGGTATTCATCCCAAGCCTGTTTGTGATGGACATGTTGATTTTTAGGGCATTCAAACTCCGACGACAGGATTCCAAAATAACTCGTGTGCTAATACCCACCGAAAGTGCAAAAAATCATGAATTTGGGTTTCTGGCTCATAAATGCAAAATGAAGCGAGTTCAACAATGACAAAGTCATGGGTATTCATCCCAAGAGTGTTTGTGATGTAAATGTCGATTATTAGGGCATTCACACTCCGACGACAGGATTCCCAATAACCCGTGTGCTAATACCCACCGAAAGTGCAAAAAATAATACCTTTGGGTTTCTGGATCATAAATGCAAAATGAAGCGAGTTCAACAATAACGAAGTTATGGGTATTCATCACCAGCCTGTTTGTGATGGACATGCCGATTTTTAGGGCATTCACACTCCGACGACAAGATTCCCAATAACCCGTGTGCTAATACCCACCGAAAGTGCAAAAAATCATGAATTTGGGTTTCTGGCTCATAAATGCAAAATGAAAAGAGTTCAACAATAACGAAGTCATGAGTATTCATCACCGGCCTGTTTGTGATGGACATGTCAATTATTAGGGCATTCACACTCCGACGACAGGATTCCCAAATAACTCGTGTGCTAATACCCACCGAAAGTGCAAAAAATCATGAATTTGGGTTTCTGGCTCATAAATGCAAAATGAAGAGAGTTCAACAATAACGAAGTCATGAGTATTCATCACCGGCCTGTTTGTGATGGACATGTCGATTATTAGGGCATTCACACTCCGACGACAGGATTCCCAAATAACTCGTGTGCTAATACCCACCGAAAGTGCAAAAAATCATGATTTTGGGTTTCTGGCTCATAAATGCAAAATGAAGCGAGTTCAACAATGACAAAGTCATGGGTATTCATCCCAAGCCTGTTTGTGACGGACATGTTGATTTTTAGGGCATTCAAACTCCGACGACAGGATTGCCAAATAACCCGTGTGCTAATACCCACCGAAAGTCTAAAAAATCATGAATTTGGGTTTGTGGCTCATAAATGCAATATGAAGCGAGTTCAACAATAACGAAGTCATGGGTA